>NW_013667453.1:39335-63139 GCF_000517525.1 Limulus polyphemus
GATATAAAAAAGGCTGAAGATACCTCTGCACCTGTCAATTTCCTACTTCATTCTCTGTTTTCTCAATTAGATGTATACCTTAATGATAAACTCATTTCTTCTTCTCACAACCTTTATGCATATAAGGTCTACATAGAAATTTTACTAAGTTATAATGGGAAGTCCATGTGGATGAAAGATACGGTGGGTAATTTTAACGATGGTGAGAACGACGGAATCAAAGACCAACATGTTTGGTCGTCTATGTTCGGATGTTTTTTTACAGAACAGGTTCTTGCCTAATGGTGTAAGTTTAAAACTCTGGCCCATAAGAAGTAAAGATTCATTCTGTATTATGTTAGTTGATGAATTGGGATTCAAAATTGTACTACAACACATTTCCAGCTATGCCAGAAAAGTCAAGACCAGTCTATCAGTCATTCTGTCACATGCTAAAGCATTTCAGAAAGGAACAGCTAAATATCCTTTGAAATATATAACGTGTAAATCGTTTTCAATTCCACAGAGAAACTTATAAGCTTCCATTAAAAATTCTTTTTTAGGTCAAATACCTTCACGTCTTGTTATAGGATATGTTGATAACGATGCATTTAATAGATCTTGGAAGAAAAATCTGTACAATTTCCAACATTACAATATCAGTTTCCTGGCATTCATGTAAGTGCGTCTTTAATAGATATGTCTTTTTATATAGGTCAGATTGCAAAATCTTTATTGTGAAAATAAATTATGAAAAAGAATTGTGTCCAGATTTTTTATTATAATAATATCACTGAAATCTTTAATCATTTGAGTAAGTTTTAATTATAGTATAAGTAAGCCTTTCTTAGGGTTTTTAATTAAATACATGTCGAGACATGTTTGGACAACATGGCCGCTAGTCACACACACACACACACGGCGCCCCTGGTGATATAAATTAGAACTACAATCTCGTCATCTTTGAAGACGATGAACACACATGAGCACCCCTGTGGCGCCCTCTGGTGGCAACATATTGACCTCGTCATCCTTTGATTCCCCCCCATGCCCTGAAGCAGCCAATCAACGTGAGACAGCATCCTTTGAACGATAAAGTGCTTCCCCCAATTGTTTAAACAATGTCATTTCTTCCTTATATCCCTCGTCTGAACAAATCAGCATAAGAAGAACACGAAGACGTCTATTTCACAGTATACCTACAGTACATCAGAGTGTTCTAGCATGTAAGTAATCAAATATAATAAATCTTTGTCAACAAAACATAAAACGTTTTTTTCATTTAGAAACTCTATGAAACATATGCACTTGAAATCCACTTTGTGCTGGAATTTTGAACAATATAACTTTTGACCCTATCCACTCTGCTATTTTATTAGGGAGAACTTTTCGACTTTGGCAGATTCTAAGGAATGTATACATTTAGCTGATTTCTAATCCTGGTAACGACGTCCCATGAAAGTAAGTCGAAAACCTAAAAACAATCAGCGAAATATGAGATTCACTGAATGAACATTTAGCAGATTTCTAATCCTGGTAACTACGTCCCATGAAAGTAAGCCGAAAACATTCAGTGAATCTCATATTTCGCTGATTGTTATTAGGATAATGATTTAAAAAGTTTGTGATAAAATAGTTGATTTCTGCATATTATTTGATTAGATTTAACATGTAAGATTTCAGTTTATAGACTCAGAAAACTAGTGTATCGAGTATTTTTGCGTTTCAAAACAGATATATTAGGAATAACACAAACTGAGACATGAATGGACTATACAATACTGAATTGTTAAGATTAAATTAACTTTCATACAATTCGAGTAGATATCAGTTAGTGTACCATTCTTGAATACGTTTTTCCTCAATTAGACCCATGAATTAAATTAACAAAACTTCAAGTATTAGATAGTGGATTGCAATCTGAGATCAATTGTTTAGGTTTGTAGCTAAACATTCATAATGAACTTGCTAGATGACTTATCAAAGACGAACCGGGAAATCCGCACACGCAGTATACAGATGCTGTCACTTTTCTTCTCATTTAAATCGGTAGTAAAGGGTCGGTAAAGAAAGATTTGTAGAGATATGTTATAATTTCCCGCAATTCAAGAAAGTTTCGTAAGTTTTTTCGTTTAGCATAAAATGATGATAAATTTGTTTTGTTTTTTTGCGTCTCTGAAAAACTTTTAGAAATAATGTGTGGTTGAAACCCTACTATAGAAGGGAACTACCTTACCGACTATGGTAATGCTTCTCTATGCTTTCCACTTGGCCACGTTTTTTGTATAAAATAACTTCTGTTTTGTAACCTGAGCCCGAGGCTAAGCCATCAATCAATGCTAAGAATGTACTTTGTAGTAGGTGAAGATAAGTGATGTTATGCCTTTTTTGAACACCTGTTAAATATATATTTATCAAAAGTAAGCCATTTTATGTATATAAAATATAATACTACTTCTATATATGTTTTAATATCTCAGATATTTTTTATTGCAACATTTCTTATAACAAAAAAGCTTGCTATTACTATGACAGTATAATCAGTTCAACTGTTATGCAACACATGATTAACGGCGTAGCTATGTTACGTAGTAGTTTGGATTGTATTATAAATCATAAATTGAATATACATATATATATATTTACATTTTAAAAGGTGTCACCGATATCATTTTGTATTGGAAACAGCTGTGCTGCAAATTCAGTGGCGTTTATGAGTTATAAATAAAAATATAAACCTGGCGAAATACAGTACGCTGACATATTAAAGTTACAAAACAGATGTTGAGTTAAATCTTTCGTCATGAAAATCAAGTAATGTTGTTCTTTTCGTCAAAAAAATGATTCTTCAGTGCTTTTACATCTTTATTCGCCATGCATTACTTATAAGTTTATTGATTCTGAACAAATTCATACATATGAACGCAAGACAAACAGTTTGAACCATTCATAGAATAAAAGCTAATTATTATATAACCCTATCTATTCAACGAGTGAAATGTTTAATTCAGTAGGTGTTGTCTCGAGTCACGTGAGCACACGTTACTCGAAACGTCTTCAGATCGTCTAGTTGTCTAGCAAGGTTATATTGTTGTTTGTTATTAAACATAAAGCTACACAAAAGGCTGTCTGTGCTCTGTCAACCACGGGTATCGAAACCCGTTTTCTAGCGATATAAGCCTGCAGATATACCGCTGTGCCACTGAGGGGGAAATATTCAGCTCTTTAATTACGAAACTACTAAAACTACAATTTATTTTACTTACTCTAACAACGTGAAATTATATGGTTGATAAGTAGTTTCATCATACTTCTAACTTAATAAGCTATGCTACGTTTAAGCCACACTAAAAACACATGATAACAAATATTTTAAATTTGGTCAAACAGGTTCGTTCAAAGCTTGTATTTAACTCTTCTGTACACTGCCCGTTTTTCCAGGTCTTCTCCTTCTAACCAATATGTCCGGATCATCCCTTTTCCCTATAAAAAATATCAAATAAATAGGGTATAAGGGTATGGTATGTGATAATAGTACGACAATCTATAACATATGTAGGTACATATATTTTGAAAACTAGGCTTATATAATAAATAACATTTATTGTTTACGACTATAGGTTATATTCAATAAACGATTTTTGCTATTCCTGTGGGGAAACGGGGGGGGGGGCTGCTTTCCACTTTATAGATTGAATCGTAGTTTTTGCCTTATATGAATGATGCTCGATGACTTTGACCTGGTTATTTGTTTGAAATTTGTATACAAGCTTGACAAAATAAAATCAAAAACCGACCAAACATCCATTTACTGCATGTAAAGGGTTTGAAGTGTATTTTTTAGTTTGAATAAAACAGAAAATAATATTACAGTTCGAACAACAATAATGATCAAACTTTGATTCATATTAGTCTGACTGACTACTGAAACAAAGCAAATATAGCATCACATAAGTATATATAAAATTCCCATTACTACATTTATTAATTAGGTTATCAATAATTTGCTGAAATAATTGTTGACGAAAAATGCCCGGTTATAACAATTTATAAATTTTATAATTCAGATTATAAAAATAGCTAAGAACCACTAAATAGCAGAAAAATTTTGACTATTAATATTTCACGATATAACTTTGTGTCATTACATGACTATATGTGTAAAATGAGCTTATAAATAGGCCAAAGTGTCTACAAGGTCACAATATCATAAAAATGTAATAAAACATCATAAAATCCATTTTTTTTTTCACTATTGCATACTGGTATTTGGTATCAGATATGAAATAACGACAAATATAAAATAATGGTTAATGTATAATTAAATCATTAATTATTTATAATAAAATTATTATGCACCAAACTTCCTATGAAGTTTTTGGCGTGAGATGGCTAGACAATCTCGCTCTGGCTAATCGGCTTATTTTTGTGTTGCCAAACCTAAAAAAATATTTTGAAGCTATCAAAACAAAGCAAATTAAACCTAATTCATCCAAGAGTTTGACAAAAAACTATTGACGCCTTTCAGAAAAGCAACCTTTCACAAGCCCAGACTTCGGTTCTTTGCTTCTCTAGTTGCAAAGGTTGAACCATTCCTCAGAGAATTCCAAGAAAATCATCCCTTGGCTCCTTTTCTGTACCAGAAACTTCAAACAAACCTGAAAAGTCAGTTATAGAAGTTTCTGATCCACAAATAATGGAGTTGGTGAAATCTTGATCAGAACTTCTCAAAATTGATATGATAAAATTAGGTAATTTGCGTCCAGTTGCAGAAGAAAGCAACGTACCAGGACAGAGAAAGTTCTTTATGAATTGAGGGTTAACTGTCAAGAAGTTCTGGATTACTGAAGAAGAGTTCTCTAAGATACCCTTTAACAAAAGCCTTTAGCTCCTGAGATCCTAGCCTAATCTGGACCAATCCAACACAGAGTAGGAAGCGATTTAACTCTCTTTGCGACAAATTGATGCTGATCGGCTAACATCTACTTTGGCTGATTTAATTCCTAATGAATGGAATGATTTGTTGGGCTCTCCCAAGTTTCTGGAACAAGCAAAAGCCTTTTTCTAATTCCCTGCATCTGCTGAAGGGTAAAGAAAATCTATTGGACTATTTCTCTCAGTAAACATTCAGCAGTCTGCTCCAGCATAGAGATGTTTACAGAACAATTCTAGTGGTCCTTCTGATTTCATATGGTAATGCAGAAGTCAATAAAAGTTTTTCAGTTAACAAGAATCTGTTACAAGATAACCTGCATGAAAAACCTTTGATATCACAGCGCCTGGAACATCACGAGAAAAAATTCCTGGATATCGAAATTAACAAAAAGATGATTAACCGTGTGCGTTCTGCTTCATAAAGGGATGAACAGTATTTCTCAGCCCCAAAACAGCAGCTCACAGAGAAAGCTCACGTAGCTGGAAAGCTGCTTAACTGATTAAGGAACTGGAATATAAAAAGAAAAAGCTGCATGCATAAACCAATGCACCGCATTGACGAACAACTGAGTGGCTTAAAAAAAATCTTCGAGATAGGCTGTTTCTCTTATTGTCTGAATGAATTTTTTTAGATATATGATAGATTTAAAGGATTTCTTACGTTTTGTCTGTCAAAAGATTTACTTTTAATTATGTCATGTGAAGAGGTAAATAAAGTGTTTCCGTCTATAATAATAACTATCTATATCTCCAGTTATAGCAAGCAAAAGTTATAAACATTTTATTGCAAAAGCCATAAAAAGTCATAGTTGTTCACACAATAAGATTTGTAGACACTTTGTTGACAAGGTAAAACTATAGTTTAGAATCTTCTTAGACCATTAGATCGTCATTTTCGTTTGGTTGTAGTAATCAAGGTATATCTTAAAGTCGTTACATGGCCGCAGGTGTAACAAGAGGTGATAAATAGGAAACGTAGAAGTATAGTTAGATGTTCCGGAAACCTTAGATTGTCATTTTGTATTGGTTGTAGTAATCTATGTATACGTTAAAATGTTATTATAAAGCCATATGAATAACATATGCTGATAAAAAAGGCAAGGTAGAAGAATATTCAATAATCTTCTTAGAGCATTAGATCATCGTTTGTTTTGGCTGTAGTGACCTAAATATTCCTTATTGTGTCTTATATAGCAGTATGCGTAACACGCGCTAATAACAGTCAAGACAGAAGTATTGTGTAGTAACCTAAATATTCATTATTGTGTCTTATATAGCAATATGCATAACATGCGCTGATAAACAGTCAAGACAGAAGTATTGTGTAGTAACCTAAATATTCCTTATTGTGTCTTATATGGCAATATGCATAACATGCGCTGATAAGCAGTCAAGACAGAAGTATTGTGTAGTAACCTAAATATTCCTTATTGTGTTTTATATAGCAATGTGCGTAACATGCGCTGATAAACAGTCAAGACAGAAGTATTGTGTAGTAACCTAAATATTCCTTATTGTGTTTTATATAGCAATGTGCGTAACATGCGCTGATAAACAGTCAAGACAGAAGTATTGTGTAGTAACCTAAATATTCGTTATTGTGTTTTATATAGCAATATGCATAACATGCGACACAATAAGGAATATTTAGGTTACTACACAATACTTCTGTCTTGACTGTTTATCATTTTATATAGCAATATGCGTAACATGCGCTGATAAAGAGTCAAGACAGAAGTATTGTGTAGTAACCTAAATATTCCTTATTGTGTTTTATATGGCAATATGCATAACATGCGATGATAAACAGTCAAGACAGAAGTATTGTCTATAAACTCCCCAGACCATTACGTCATCATTTGTTTCGGTTGTAGAAACCTAGATATAACTTAACGTCTCATTATATGGCTACATGTGATGATAAATAGGCAAGGTAGAATGTAGTCTAGAATTTCACTAGACCATAAGATAATTTTGTTTTGGTTGTAGAAACCCGTGTATAACTTAATGGCCATATGCGTAACATGAGCTGATAAATAAGCAAGGTAGAACTATAGACTAGAATCAACCTAGATCATAAGATCCCAATTTTGTTTTCTTTGTAAGTAACCCATATACAACGTGATGTCATTACATGGCCGCATATGTAACACTAGATGATAAATTCTCAAGGGAGAATTATTGTTTAGAACTTCCTAGACCATTAGACCATCATTTTGTTTTGGTTGTTAATAACCAGGCGTATCTTAGTTTCATGTGTGACCTGATCTGCTAAGTAAGCAAGATAGAAATATAGTCTAGAAATTCCCTATACTTTAAGTTATAATTTTCTTTTGGTTCTTAATACTCAGGTATTTAGTAAAGCTGTATATTTTAGTTAACGCTTATCAGAATAGCCAATTAATTCATCTGTAGTACTGATGTGACAATAATAATTACCAAGTGTACAAAATGTCTCATTTAATAATGGAAAAGCTTTTGCGTAAACATTCGTATTTTAGTCATTAGTACATTTGTTATATTTCTAAAACTAACCAGGTTTAGTAAAATCCATAAAAATAAGAAAGCAATTGCTGTACAGCTAGAATCACCTTGATCTAGAAATTATGTGATATAAAACTCATTATTTCAACATTTTTGGTTGTTTACTAATTTTTACTGAATCACACAGCTATTCTATATTTGCAGTTCTAGACTTGGAATAACATATCGCTAACTCCTGTATCAGAAATATCGTCTTTGAGAATGCATGCTGCTTCTTTACTCAAAATAAGAATTTTTGGTATAGTTACTCCATTGTGGAATTCTCCTTTTATTTACAAGATGAGTCCGTCCAGTGAAAATTATGAAAAAGAGGGATGTCTCAAACTATATCTACATAGACTTAAAGAAGCTGAACCACGTGAAGAAGTTCGACCCCGAATCTATGGGCAACCAACAGACTATCATAGTGAAACTAGACGGGACCAAGTTGTTTACCAAGATTGACCTCAGTAAAGGTTATTGGCAAATCACGATGGAGACCGAATCTAGAAAGAAGACAGCTTTTGTGACACCAGACAGAAGCTGCCAGTTCAAGAGGATGCTGTTTGGACTAGTCAATTCACCATCGACATTCAACCACATGATGAGGATGATGTTGCACAACACCATCAGTATCGAGCATTATGTGGACGACATTCTGACCCACACAGCCAGATGAGAACAACCACAGGCGATGGCACTCCGGAAGTTGAAGAATATGTTAGGAAATTCGTCGTTTCTTAGAATGGCAGACTTTTATATGTCATTCATTGTTCAAGCTGATGCACCAGATGTTCAAATTGGACCAGTACTTCTGCAATAACATGTAGATGGACCGTTTTCCCGTATGCCAGTAAAAAGCTGTTCAGTAGTGAGAAGAACTACTCTGGTTAAATGAGAGTGTCTGGCCATCATATTTGCTATTCAGAAATTCCAGGACACCGTCTATGGGAAGGCGTTCATCATCCAGATGGACCTACATCCAGAGGTGCAATATTAACAGTGCAAGGATCATGAGGTGGGCATTGTACATCCAGAACTACTGGTTCTGCATTGAGACCATCAAGGGGACTGCAAAAGTTGGTGCAGACTATATGAGTAGAATCTGTGCAAGAACTGAAAACAGTCTTCGCATATAGTATAAAAATATTGGAAATATTTTTATTGTTAGATATACATGATTGTTTCAGTTTAAGTTCAATGCGAGTTATGATTTAGATAGTTTATATAGAATGAGTGTTAAACTTAGCTATTTTTAGAAGTGATAGTTTATCACAGGTTAGTTTATGTAACTGTTTACAAATCATACGTTGTATAGTTTAATAGTTATAAACTGATGGTTGTTATATTATTGGATCATGTTACTAGAACCTTCTGAGTTTTTCTCGTTGTTTTAATCGAATATTATTTCATCATAGTATCTAGTAGTGTGTGGAACATTTTAGACAGCTGTAGGGGTATAAATACACGTGGAAAATCGGGTTTGATAAATAGATCTAAACTACGTGATTGTGAGTTCAGCCATAAAGAGTAGATATTGGTGATGCTTAAAGTAAAATCATCACAGATTGTATTGTAATAACAGAGTAGAGAATAATAATTCGTTTTGTCAAATTGTGTTCTAAAGTAACCGAATCAGCCTGTGTGGAATTTGACGATAAAGAGACAATTATTGAAAACTTTGGATACAACTGTGATAACGAACTGGATAATGAACGTTTGTATATATGTTTTACTTGTTTTAATACATTATTATGAAACAAGTGGACTGTGTGCTGTTTCTTGATTGTTGAAATTTATCGCCAACAAGTCACAGACACCTATTGTAAAGAATCCAGCCCACAATTAAAAACTGACATTATATGTTATCTAAAGAGACTCAGTTACTTTCATGTATAAAACTTTGTTTAATGTTACAGATAGTATTTTGTCCATTGCAGTGGTTGAAGTGAGGTGGTATAACATACTGGCAAAAACATTGTATACTGCTTTAAAACATCCTACCCACACCCATTTAGTTTTACACGAAAATACGTTTGACTATTCAACAATAGCCTAAGTATGTTTCACATCAGGTCAAACATCAGTCCAGCCCCAGCCTAGTCCAATTGCAAACATATTTCCATCTTTTCCAGACCACTGTAACACTGTTTTCTTCCATACAGTACCTAAATGTCAAATTGAATATCCCAAAGCACTAGACTTCTCCCAAGATTAAACACTTATTTCCTCCAAGTAGGACACACTTTGATCCAGACCATTTCCTGACCTTTCAAAATTACACTCAAAACTGAGACTGCTTTTTTCATTTTCTAGATGGGGAACGAAGTTGACCAAAACTAAATGATTCTTAGCACAACATTATATATGCCTGATCCATATTTATACCCACACCACTAACACTGAAGGATTGAATATGCTACATTAAAACGATTATAAATATGCAGATCTGCAAGTCACACGACAACCACGGTTAATGTGAAGTTGCAATTGAAAGACATGTACCAGAATGTCATTTTGAACGTTGATATTGTTTGATTTTGTGTAGATAGTGTGATGCCACTAAAAATTGATTGCTTTAGGGAAGGGTATATAACAACAACTTCTGAGGCAAAATATCCATACACTCAGATCTTAAAGATGAGTTTGTATCGAGGATTTAAAATTTCCAAGGCGAGGAAATCCCATGCCCTTCATGGCATTGGAAAATAACGTCATAAATAACTGACAAAAAGAATGCTTAGTAAAAAGTTTGGGCGTCTTGTGTTAGAACACCCGATAAGTTCCGTGTACTAAGAAAAGATATTGTCAGCAGTAACTTATAACATAAAATGTCATGTTAAATAGAGACAGAGTTGATTTTAGTTCTGTATATCACTCTTAGTCTGACAAATGGTAGTTACTCGAAACGTCACTTTCAAGGAAATTCATTTGTTCACGTTGTTTCTTTTTTAAGCCCATTTTTCTTCTGTTTAATTTTAATCAACCAACCAACATTATTGTTTTTCTGTAAACACTTACGATTTCATGCTTCGCCAACCTATGTTATACGTAAAAGGTAATACTCGAACTTTCTGACAAACAGCTTAGGAAATGTTAAAATAGTTGCTCAGTCTATTGGCTAACATGCTGAGAAGTTACATTATAACAGGAATCTATGTCATATGCAAACTACATAAATGAGCATGTACGTTTTCTGTCATGTATTAACATTTAGTGTCAGTGTTTCACAGGTTGAGGATCATAGTAGTGGTTATGTATGCTATGAAACGTTCCATCCACACCATACCAGAAAGATAAGATTTTCATATGTTCTTGACATTTTTAATAACTCTTAGGGAAACCTAAGTTGTTAGTTGTTACAAAAATTGATGTAACCTTTTGTTTGAATAACTAATGTACCTTGAGATAAACTTCTCCACGCAAGGAGATACTGAATGTACCGAAGTTCTTCAGGATTGTTCTAGTGTCTGGGCTCATGTGGATCTTCATAGCTGTAAATATATTCATTAATTGAGAAATCGGTACTCAGACGTGTGACATGACACATAAAGTTAAAATTGAGAATTTGAATATTTTTATTAACATAAATTGTGCATTAAACTTTAGATAAATTAAAACTTAACTGTAAACTACGTTTACATGACACGTTTATTGCCACATATTGATAATAAAGATGCCTAATTAAGTTTTGAATAGAACACTGTACAACAGTGGTTCTCAAACTTTCTTCTTTGGACTGCTTCAATGGGGCAAAAAAATCTTCAGACCACCTACTGCACCTATTCTGTTCTCTCGTATGGCTTGTTGCATGTCAGTGACTTGAATTTTGGACCAGCCCGTACACCACTTGGAGGACCATCTCGAACCACTGCTCTAAAAGATCACGACATGCACACTTTTACCCGTCCATAGCAGCACCATTAAACAGCAAGTTTAATATTGCATAAAAATGAATCATAACACTCAAAAACTTTATCATACATGATGATAATAGAACTAAGTACCTCTCATCAATAAATTTAGTAAACTCCTTACGTTATCTATGGCCACCTACTACTGGGTAAACTGGTAGTTGATATAGTGTTAATTTTATTTTAAAAAGGTTTATTTATGTGAAAATAGGTTTAGTCCTATATGTTTTAAATTTATATTTATGGAACAATTTACGTAAACAAAACTTTATGTTGACAATGAACCAAAACAAAAAAGAGAGAAATATATATCAGAAAACTCGAAAATCGACGTCATTCATTCATGGACATGGCCTGGAAAGGGACATTTGCATGTGCAACTCAACAATTGGTACAGTTTTCCTAGGTACCAGACTGTTCTACTGAAGAATTAATGTGGGCTTCATCCAACACTCAAGACCTAATTAATAGTCAAGGAAGGAGGTAAGATCGAGGTGTACCTGCTCCTCCCAAGTCACATGACCAAACAATGACTAAATTAAATATTTCATAACACACACACACACACAACAGAAAGAAAAGGACGACCACACCAACAAACTAATACACAACTGACACTACCAATAATGAAGACACTTCTCCTTCCCACACCCAAAATAGAGAACACCCAAAAGCATAGTAGTCACTAATGTAACAACAAAGGAACAAATTAAAACTAAAACAAACCAAGAAAGAAAAAGTACAAACTACATCCAAGAACAGCAGACAGTCACTTCATGAAAAACATGATGTTGGAATTTGTCACAGAAATTAGCAACAAGAACAAAAAACATTTTTACTACAATACTGATAAAAATCGCCACGAAACACCTAACACCTACTACATATAATAGCAAAAATAACAGCACACTTATTCATTCATGATGAATAAACTCACAGTTCTCCACGTCAACTCCAAGGTGACCTATCTTCCAAATGGCATGAGATCAAAGATTTAATAAGTCACACCAAAGTGGATATAATTATGATTACAGCGACAATGCTAAATAAACATAACAGACTTAAATTAAACAAATACATTACTGTAAGACATGACAGACAAAGGAATCATCAAATAGGGGCATCTTAGCTCCCTATAAAACACATTATCGATTAATAATATAGCATTTACTTCCGAAAATGAAAGTATAGGATTAAAAATAACCCTAGAAAATAATAATAACCTTACTATCACTAGTCTTATTGCTCTCAGAATAATAACTTAGATGTAAACCTATTACAAAGATAGCATCTTACTAAATGACAGTACCCTGATTTATTCCAGTTTTGCATATAACAGTAACAATATTTTAGATCTCTGTCTATGCTCCAGCTCTGTACTAAACTCTTTCATTTTCTTTAATGTTGGAGAGGATATAGACAGTGATCATCTATCGATCTCAATCCAAATGATAACCTACAAATAGATACCCCTAAATTTAACTACATAAATACGAAATTAAAATTTTACTGGAATGTAGGGGTCGTTTGTTATTCGTAGAATTGCTATAAAATGTATCCAAAACAAAATAAATGCTGGAATAAAAAATTACATAAACAAGTAAAGTGATATTAGATGGATAGATTTTAAAACTATTTTCAATCCCTACTTTGATTGGCATTGTGATCCATAGAGCTAAATGAAGCAGTATAAATTTGTTAACCAAAGTAGAGATTGAAATCGTTGTAAAATCTATCCAGCAAATATAACTTTATTTGTGTACTTTTTATTGCAGCATTTATTCTGTTTTGGATACTCCTTTTATTGGAATTTTATGAATAACCAACAATCCACACTATCCATTAAAATTTTCATTTTTTTCCCTTATTTATTTGTTCAGGTTTTATAGGTTCGTGGAATGGACACAACATCTATATACTTTCAGTTTAGCCATATCCCTGATAGCTATAGCTTTTACAAGAATTAAAACCACAATCATAAATTTATAAAATGTAATCCTTATATTGGGCTACAAATAAGTGTATAAAGCTGCCAAAGTAGAGATTAAACTTTATACATTTGTGATTGTGGACTTTATTCTTGTTTCATTACTTCTTGTAGCAGCATCCCTACTTCATTTTAAAATTTATAATTTTTAAGACTCTTGTTTGTTTACTTTTAAAATTATAGCTGTATAAAGTATATACTTTATCTTTAGAAACTGTCGTGTGTTTATCCATCGACGTGCAGTGTCATCTGTTGGGTTGAATTGGGTTTAAAAGATATTTAATTATATTCATGATATGTTTATCATTTATAAATAAATCTGTATATATTTACCAATATATCAAAAGCTGATACCCACAGACCAGTCAGGTAAGCTATAGTAATCTTTTAGCAATAGTCCAAGCCATTTAGCCCCACTGTCGTAATCAGGTAGGTAGGTAGGCAGTAGATGAAATGTTAATAATGGTTGGAGACGGCTTGAATGGGTAATGAAGAAAAACTTTAATATAAGTTTAACATAACAGCAAATGTACAACGTTTAAAGTTTTTCTTCAATATCCATTCAAGCCGTCTCCAACCATTATTAGTCTCAAAGTGGGTTCCTCATAATCGAACATGAAATGTTACTGTTTTAGACATTTTTTAACTGCTTATTTCGAACATTTTAGCTATATTTTTAGCATATTATTAGTATATATGCGCATAATATACCGTAACCAATACTTTGAATGGTCGGTTTTTCGCTATGGAATTCAATAGGGTGGTTTTTCGGCGCGTGAATTATTTGGAAACCTTGTCGATCTCTACTGTTAGTACTACCACACTTAATAACATAAAGCAAACTGGAAAGAATACCAGGAAATACTAAACAATAGTCTCCCAGAAAAGACTACCAACAGATCCAAATACTTTTCTATAATTGATAATTATTGCATTACAATCTCAGAGTGCCTTACAAATGCAGCGGACATATGTATCTCAAAAATAACACAACACATAAATAAAATAAAACAACGGAGAAAAACACACAAAATATATAGGAACACGCAAAACCCTGAACTAAAAACAATGCTAAATACACTCAGAAACACTATAAGAGATGAAATAAAAAGTCTTAAAGCAGACATATAGGATGAATACTGTTTGACACTTAATACATACACAGACTCAAAAACTTCTGGTCCCACGATTCCCTGAAAAGAATATAAATAAACACATATATCCTAAACTACAACACAATAACACCATAGCCAACAAAAACACACAAAAAACAGAAATATTCAGAAAACACCTCGGAAATACTCATAAAACACCAAATGAACCAACAATGAATACATTATACAACAAAGTTAACACTATATTGTCACAAATAATGACTTATACACACCTATCATTCCTGTTGCACCACTAGAAGCCCAACCAGATAGTTTGAACACTCAAGAAAACACAATTCGACTATTCAATAAACATATAACAATAAAAGAAATATAAGACACCCTTAAAAAACAAGGCCCCCAGAACAAGATAAGATAACATACATACTAATAAAAAAGACACTGCAATTGTACGAGCATCTAGCAACAATATTCAATCATCCCACAAGTCAAGCTACATAGAGCTGATTGGAAGCTAGCATGTGTCTTAATGTTTTTGAAAGAAGGAAACCAGCCAATGAACCAACAAGCTACAGACCAATCAGCCTAGCCAGATGTATTGGCAAACTTCTAGAAGAAATCATAAATATCGGACAAATCACAGATCATCTGGTAAGACTCACAGAAACCATAATAGTTTTAACTGGAACAAATGCACTGTCGCCTGCTTTCTAGATGTTGACAAAGTGTTGATATACACGACTGTTTCATTTAGATTTAATACTAAGGTTGTGATTTGAATAGTTATAAATCACGAGTGTTAAATTTAATATTTTTAGAAGCAATAATTCGTTGCAGGTTTACTTACATAACTGTTTACGAAACATTTGCTGTGTAGTTCAATTGTTGTGAATTGGCATCACGTTACTCGACCCTTCTGAATATTTATCATTGCTTTAAGTGAGTATTATTAGATCTAGGCCTCAGTCGGGCGACCAAGTTAATCTGAATAAGTAAGTTAAATCAGTGAAAGTGGAAGTAAAAGTGAAGCTAGATTGCATGTGAGTTTAGCTGTAGTGAACGATTTATAAAGTGAGTTTCACAGCTCGTATTGTAATCACAGAGATAGAGAAGAGTAATTTGTCTTGTCAAAGAGTGACCTAAAATAACTGAAACCGCCTGTATGAACTTTGACGAAAAGGAAACAGTTATTTAAACCTCTGGATATAACTGTGGTAACCAAATACGTTTGACTTGTTTTGAATATATTATTTTAAAACAAGGTGGTTGTGTCCTATCCGTTTATTGTTGAAATTTATCGCCAGGAAATCACAGACACCTACTGTAAAGAATTCGGCCCCATAAATCTGACAGAAAGCTTCAGACAGTGTATGGCACAATGGATCAAAATTCCAAATGTCCAAAATTAAAGTACCGTGAAGTATTTATTATTCGCTGGCTCTCAAACTTTCTAGACAACAGAAAACCTAGAATCTACTGAAACAAATGGAGAATCAAGATAAATGCACCCAAAACACAAATCAAAATATTTACAAAATAAACAACCCCCAAAACTATACCTCAATGGAGCTCTTTTTCCAGGTAGCCACATTAGGCAGTCTGGGCCTAGCCTACGATTCAAAGCTAAGTTGGAACAAACACATAAATGAAATTAGAAATATAATAAAAGACCAACTTTTGTACGACATCTAACTGACAACAACAGGGGCGCAACAATTGAAAACGTACTTAAAATCTGTAAAACCTATATACTTTCCAGTGGTAGAGTATTCGTGCCCAGCATGGATAAATGTAGCCAAATCACATATAAAAAAACTACAGACAATCCAAAACTCAATAATCACTAAAACATGCAGAGTTCCCAGATCCTTTAACATAACCTTTCTAAACAATTAAGCAAACATATCTACATAGTCAAACATACTTCTAAATAGATTGATATACTACATCCAGAAAAATTTTGACAAAAATGCTCCACAAAACTACTGAAGAACTTTATCATACATGAAAAAGTACCTCTCAACACTAAATCTAGTAAATTCGTTATGTACTCTATGACTACCTACTACTGGGCAAACCGATAGCTAGATATAATGTTAGTTTTATTTTAAAAGGGTTTTTATGTCAAAGTATGATCAGTGCTGTATATTTTTCTATCGGTAGCTATTGAACTGCTTGTGAGTATAAGACTGTATGTTCATAATTAAAGAGGAAAAGCGAAATACTTGCCGTACAAATAAGAAAAAAATATACATTTCTACATCCATAAACATGGCCTGAATAGGGCCACTCGCGTATGCGATAACCTACAATCAATTACTAGTTTAAATTATTTTAGTTCTTAACTCTGTTGCTTTTAGCCGACTTCATAATCATTATATGTTTTAACGAAAAATCAGTGGAAATATTTAATGAAATTACTGATGAATAAAAATAGAATACTTACAAACCACATACAGTCGTTTGTTGTTAAGATCCACTTTTACATTAAAAATTAATATACTTATAAGCATTTATTTATTGCAAACAGATAAGTTCAGAACCTCTGGCCAGCATTCTACCACTGAGCTATCCAAGCCCACAAGCCATCCCCGTCAAAGTGCATTTATAAAGATTTGTAGCTCAGTGGTAGAACACTCTCTATTAGCAAGAAGTATTGCGTTCAAGTCCAGGAAATAAGTTTTGGCTTATCCATTTTCTCACTTAAAATTTAATATAATTTAATGACTAAACTGATGAGTGAAAACACGCTAGGCTCTATTCAGAAAATTATATCGATATTCTGTTAATGATTTCTTAGAAAACGTCATTATATGCTAATCTTTATAGTATTCCCCCTGACAACGACAAGTAGTCAAAGGAAACAGATTTTCATTACTAACTTTGTAAGTTTAATTAGTTTGAGATTCAAAGATAAATGACTTCTGCAATGACTAACTATTTTATAATAGAAGATGCAGGCAGAAGGTCTCAAACTTGGATACAATAATGATCATGAATGAATATATTCAATAAACTATTCGATCACTAAACTGTAAAAAAAACAGAACAACTAAATTATATTATTAAATGAACCAAAGTAAAGTAACGTCAGAGCTTTTTATAATAAACATATTCAAGTTAAGAACGAAACAGTTAAAAAATAGTAAATCAATTAAACCCTTAAACTAGCCAAAGCAAATATTATTTAGATATATAAAGTATTCCACTGATAAATGACCTAATAAATAATTAATTATTAAAAATGATAAAATTAAGAACGTTTGGTAAATACTTAGTTCCTCATAATAAATTTTTACTGAACACGATAAACAATAATTCTGTGGACATTTCGATTTTTTTTTAGTTCATATGATTTTACTATGTATTAATCTCTGATGCCATAAAAAGCTTTTTTCCCATTACATCCTTTCCACTGCAAACCATTGTTTTCTTAAATTGGTATAACTCTTCACTGGAAATACATTAAGAAAAATAATATTATTCAGCCGAACCTTAAATATAATAATTTGGTACATGTTAAGTAACAACTCAGTATGGAAGGTTATCATTTAATATCTACCACACGACCCAGCCCGGCATCTTGATGTGGATTCAAAACATCAGCCATTCCGAAAAGGTTTGACTTGTTTTGACTGGATAAAAAGGAAATTTTTTGCACTATTTTCGAGGTATATGTCGCTGGACTGGACCCGAGACCATGATAACCAACACGGATATGTTAATTCGTAAGTGTAAAGCAAAACGATGGATGTAGCAATGAAAAATGCTTGAAATGTGGTTGCGAATGTGATGGTTTAAGTGTAGCAATTAAGCTAAATCATGGGTCCAGGTTGGATGAGGGAAGAAATTATTCGAAGATATTCCAATCGATTTAAAGGTATCAGCTGAATCGTCAAGTGATTACTGCATTGACAGCGAAACATAAAGAAACTTGCACAATAGTATGGTTAACTTCAAAAGGGTGGATTGGGATCATATATAAGAATTCATAAGTTTCAATATTCTTGGAACTAAAGGTACAGTAAAGCCCAAAGATGTAGTGTTGAAGTTCAGGCAGATGCATGATGCATTGCAAGATGATTTCCCTGGCGATTCTCAAATTAAAAATGCCATTTCTGCAATGAAGAGTAAATATAAGAAGGATGGTATAAAACCTAGTATGGTACCACCATAGTATAATCCATATAGATTTCATCATGTCATATTTTCATTAATACTTAGTTGTTTTTTGTTTGTTTTTTCGTTTTAGAAGTTTTGTCGAGCTTCATTCATCGAAATCTATCGAAATATTCTTAAATCACCAGTTTCTGGAACTACCCCCTGAGCTGGCTCGTGTGGCAGGGGTTAAAATTTCAACTACCTTAAAAACAAAAGAAAACGTTTATATTATTACAATATTTTTATTTAAAGAATTAAATGCACAACAAAATTAATTTAGCCTTACGTTCTCCAGTGGTTTCCATTCTTGATGCTGTGTTGACAGTGTCACCAAACAAGCAATATCTTGGCATCTTCAAACCTACTACTCCTGCAGCACACACACCTAAAATTACATCGTTATCAGGTGAACATTTTGGAATGAACTTTACTCGACCAGAGTACAGTTATGCTTGCAACGTTTTGTGAAAAGTACACTATAACTACATATCCAAAAGCCGAATGACATTCTTCATCACACACATATAAAAGATTTTGACCAGTGCTCAGTTCTTACTCACACACCGATCCAGGATTACCGTGTTACTTTGCCTAAACTGTCAAGTGCATTAGTGTTTTCAAGTTTAGGATAAAATCCAAACTTGGAAAAACTTCAATGAAATGAATATTGAACACCAATTATATGTGAATTCAAGAAGATTCTTTAAGTCTAAACTTAGGTAAATAATTATTTCATAGTGAAAACCAAATACGGGTGTATGTGAAACATATCACTGTATCAAATATTCTTTCCTCAAAATAGTGAAAACCAGAATATGACTGTATGATGAAATATATCGCTGTGTAAAACCTTGTTCGATCAAAGTATTGAAAACCAAATACGGGTGTATGTGAAACATATCACTGTATCAAATCTTCTTTCTTCAAAATAGTTAAAACCAGAATATGACTGTATGATGAAATATATCGCTGTGTAAAACCTTGTTCGATCAAAGTATTGAAAACCAAATACGGGTGTATGTGAAACATATCGCTGTATCAAATATTCTTTCCTCAAAATGGTGAAAACCAGAATATGACTGTATGATGTATACAGCGCTTGTGAAATATATCGCTGTGTAAAACCTTGTTTGATCAAAGTATTGAAAACCAAATATGGGTGTATAATATATTCAGCGTGTGTGAAATATATCGCTGTGTTAAATCTTGTTTGCTCAAAAATAGTGAAAACAAATATGTATGTATGATATGAACAGCTAATGTATGATGTAAACAGATATATCGCTGTTCCAAATCTTGTTTGTTCAAAATTGACAATGTGATAAGCTACAGTTACTAAAATATATACCAAGAACAATCCAGCATTTAACAAGACATTCAGTCAACTCACTTTTATACACACATTTTTGAAGGATTAATAAATTTATATCTTGAGGTGAACGAAAGGAGTTTACGGAGAGTATATGTTGTAGAACTTGGTGGGAGCTGTCTTTTATATGTTGTAGAACTTGGTGGCAGCTGTCTTTTATATGTTGTAGAACTTGGTGGCAGCTGTCTTTTATATGTTGTAGAACTTGGTGGCAGCTGTCTTTTATATGTTGTAGAACTTGGTGCCAGCTGTCTTTTATATGTTGTAGAACTTGGTGGCAGCTGTCTTTTATATGTTGTAGAACTTGGTGGCAGCTGTCTTTTATATGTTGTAGAACTTGGTGGCAGCTGTCTTTTATTGGATATTTTCTACTAGAGATGAGAGCTAATTGCTTGGCGAAGTTATCTATTTCCATCTTCGTCAGTTCCATGTGGCTGACATGTGGACCTATTCCAGTTGTACCCGATCCAGTTCATGTTATTTTCTCCGAATGCTGTTGTTTATTGCACTTTTTCCGATATAATGCTCTGAATGTACGTATATTAACTATTCGCTACGAATATTTACCAGTAAGAAATAATCACACTCAACCCTTCAGACTTCTTATGAGCTAGTAAACTTATACCATCTAAATTTAGCTGTTTTGTTTTTATGTTTTCCTGTATACAATGTGCTATTTCACACATTGTTATATTTCAAAAAACTGTTTTAAGATGTTATAAAAACTACAATAGTATTTTCGTCTATATTTATTGTTGACAAAGCAGTTTCTACGCTACTGTTATACAAGTCAAGCCTTACCTGGTCAGATCCTTCAATACGCATTTTATACCCAGAGTTTAGTTTTAACAGTTATTTATACACACAGAAAAATAATTCACGCCTATAGTAAAAGCTCTCCATACAAGCTGCGTTGAATGTGGAGTTTACTTCATAGAGGTTTGTGTTACTTTTTGTAAATGATTTCGTATAGGATAGTAAACGGAAATGTAAGTCGTTTAATATACTGCATGTATTTCTGCCTGTAATCAACAAGATCTTTAAGTACTAGAAACAAGTTGATTTATAAGTTCTAACCTGAATGAATTCCAATTCTAAGTTGAAGCACATTTTTAGGGCGATGACGTACTTTAAACAGTTTTATGGCATCACGAAGTTTCAAGGACATTCGGGCAATTTCTCGGGCATGATTTATGCCATTTCTAATTGGAAGGCCAGACACAACCATGTAGGCATCTCCAATAGTTTCCACCTAAATGTCGCACGGTAAAGAAAATCATTCATGTGATGAGAAACTACTTTTTAAACCATATATTTAAAAGATAATGATAATATTCAAATTATTTTATGAAATAACACACAATAATATGTTGAACTTTCATATATCAAGTTACGTTTATACAAGACACTTAAAATTGGCAAAGATTATCCAGCAAAACGGAGAAACATAATATGGACGATAGGCGAGTAAATATATGTACTAAGGTTTGGTTTGTTTTGAACTTCGCGCAAAGCTACACGAGGGCTGTCTGCGCTAACCGTCCCTAATTTAGCTGTCAGACTAGAGGGAAGACAACTAATCAAAAACACCCACCGCCAACTCTTGGGCTATTCTTTGACTAAATAATAGTGGGATTGACTGTCACTTTATAACGCCCCCACGACTTAAAAGGCGAACATGTTCGGTGACGGGGATTCGAACCCGCGACCCTCAGATTACGAGCTTTGTATTACCAGACAGTCTAAAAATGTATTTTAAAGGCTCTTTGGTATATAATGGCCTGGTAGCTAGAGCGCTTGACTAACACCATGGGAATTTTCCTTTCGTTCTAAGACTGGTAAGTACGATTGATAATAAGCGTAAGACATGTATATACTAATAATTTGTTTTATTCTATATGAGAATAAAGTTAAATTACTAAGGTATTATTCTACTGAGCTTACAAACATTTTTTATTGGGTAATTATTTTAGTTGCTACTAAACTGCTGTACTATAGTATAAACCCTACCCCACCAGGTATTTATGGTACTAACCTTATATACGTCGAAATTCTCAATTATCGAATCAAATGTTATGTACAGGTCATTAAGAAGGTCAATTACCTGAAAAAAAAGTAATTTATATGTTTAATTTTTAGAGAAACGTTTTATATATATGCGATAAGCAATAAAGCTTACCTATATAATCCCTCCCCCAAAAACTCATTATTTGTGAAGACAATGTTTTTTATAATCAAAACAGATCTGTAATTCCTATGTTATTATTTTATTTTGTATTTTATACGTGAAAAATATTAGAAAACCTTTAAACTAGTATCGAAGCATTGTTACTGAAACACTTCTCTGTAAACTAACACAACAATTCAAGCTTACCTCCATAGGTGAACTCTCTGCTGATAGTTCTGTAAACCCTACAATATCACTGAAGTATATAGTAACCGACTCAAACGTTTCTGGTTGAACGTGATGTCCACTTCTTAGCTGGTCAGCAACATATCTTTATAAGAAAATATTTCAGTGTCCTTTAGATGAAATTTACTTAATTTTGTTTTAGACTATCGTTTATGAAGAAGAAAGTGGCATATTTTGATCATTTAATATTTCATTGGAACAATTAAACAGATAGTAATTGTTCTAAGTATAGTTAATATCCCACCACTCTTTATTACATTTTAGCCTATACTGTAGGTTCAGCTTCACCTGGTGACAGATTGTGTCAGACAGTAACCGGTGTGATATTTTATTCACTTTACCTATTATATTTCAGCTAATTACTGTCTGACACAATCTGTCACCAGGTGAAGCTGAGCCTACAGTACTGGTGTGATATTTTATTCACTTTACCTATTATATTTCAGCCAATTACTGTCTGACACAATCTGTCACTAGGTGAAGCTGAACCTACAGTACTGGTGTGATATTTTATTCACTTTACCTATTATATTTCAGCCACAGCTAGAATAAATTCATGATTTTATTCATATTTTACTCAGTTGTGCTGTGTAAACCTGTCGTTAGATACATGATCACCTATAATTACAGTCTACAACGTATACTTGAAATGATTCTCCCACAGCTAGAATAAATTCATGATTTTATTTATATTTTACTCAGTGTTGTTGTGTAAACCTGTCGTTAGATACATGACTATAAAATCACCTACAATTACAGTCTACAACGTATACTTGAAATGATTCTCCCACAGCTAGAATAAATTCATGATTTTATTTATATTTTACTCAGTGTTGTTGTGTAAACCTGTCGTTAGATACATGACTATAAAATCACCTACAATTACAGTCTACAACGTATACTTGAAATGATTCTCCCAAAGCTAGAATAAATTCATGTTTTATTTATATTTTACTCAGTATTGCTGTGTAAACCTGTCGTTAGATACATGACTATAAAATCACCTATAATTACAGTCTACAACGTATACTTGAAATGATTCTCCCACAGCTAGAATAAATTCATGTTTTATTCATATCTTACTCAGTAGTGCTGTGTAAACCTGTCGTTAGATACATGACTATAGAATCACCTACAATTACAGTCTACAACGTATACTTGAAATGATTCTCCCACAGCTAGAATAAGTATCATATATGCTAACTTACTGTCTTAATCAGTAAAAATACGACTTATCTTTGAAATAATTCTTCCACAGCTAGGGTAATCATCATATCCACTAACTTACTGTCTTAATCAGTAAAAATACGACTTATCGCTGTGGAAGAATTATTTCAATTAGGGTAATCATCATATCCACTAACTTACTGTCTGAATCAGTAAACATACAACGTATGTTGAAATAATT
>NW_013667453.1:64139-80026 GCF_000517525.1 Limulus polyphemus
ATCCTACAGCTAGGATAATCACTATAGCCGCTAACTTACTTTCTGAATCAGTAAACATACAACATAGGCTTGAAATAATTCTTCCACAGCTGGGGTAATCATTATATCCACTAACTTACTGTCTGAATCTGTAAACATACAACGTATGTTTGAAATAATTATCCCACAGCTAGGAAAACCATTATAGCCGCTAACTTACTTTCTGAATCAGTAAACATACAACGTAGGCTTGAAAGAATACACCACATCTGCTAATGTGCTATTTGAGTCAGTAAACAATATGGTGCTGAATTATTCATTAAGGTTAGCCAATAAATGTTTGCTTTCCCCGGTTTTATTACTAATGATTGTTTCATTTATTTCTTTCAGAATTTAAGCATTCAACAATTACATTTATGTTATGCATTAACATTGTAACTGTGAATTGAACTGGTAAAGGGTTTTGTAATAATTCTATTATTAACTGATTTACACATATATTAAAATACATTCATGAACATAACCTTTTCATCCTATTACCTTGGTAAAATCTGGTATAAGAGCTCTTCACTTTTTTTCTTCTCTTCCAGAAAGGCTTGCGTTTTTTCCTCCACTAAATGTTCCAAGTTACTTGCATATTGTTCCATCCGGTTCAAAAGATTATCTAGAAAGTTACCACTGCTTTTTTCCCTAAATTAAAGAAACTCAAATATCAGTGTGGTTCCCAAGAGTCTTAAATTCATACCATACGGCTCATACTGCTTACCGGGTTATCATTAATATATTTGCTAAGAAATGAACGTTATTAATTTCTTGGAGGTTTCTTTATCATTATTACATTTCAAAGACACTGCTTTGATTCTAAGAAAAAATTTATTGAAATGAAATTCTTTGATATCAAGAAGAAAAAAAATCATTATAAGTATCAAAATTTATATAATATGAAAATATGAAAACAAATAAATTTCCAGAAAAAAATAAAGCTGCTTTTAACGTGTTCTTGTATCCAGAGATTTAAATAGTTCTCTTTTTCGTAAAAAATCCACACAGCCTGATTCAGTTACGTGAGAACCCAATTGACAAGATTAATTATTCTTCTCTACTCTATTATCACAATGCAATCAGTGATAAATTCACTTAAGTTACCCCGTGGATTACCACAGTTGTATCGAGAGCTTAGAATAATTCTCTTTTACGTCAAAAGTCCACACAGGCTGGTTTGGTTACTTTAAAACCCAATTGACAACATGAATTATTCTTCTCAACTATGGTATTACAATACGATCTGCGATTATTACACTTTAAAAGTCGCCACTATAAACACTTCATTGCTAAACTCACGATCACCCAGTTTATTTTTATCTTTATCACTTTTTTTGACCAGTTTTCGACACGGATATATATATATATAATAAGCATTGTCATTGTTGGTCCTAGTTGTCAACTCGATGTCATAATGGATAATACTTGTTGTAATAGCACCCAAATATGTTCAGAATATCCCATCTATTACACAATATCAAAACGCTGATAGTAAACTAGCCAGACATTATGGAAAATCAATTATTGATGCAGAGCTGAGTGCTTACACCCACAAAGTCTGAATTCCTACCGCCTTTAAGTTCATTTAGTTCCATTTAACATTTATTTGTAAGGCCAGGGTTTCACATGGTAGAAAGTTTATGGCGGTTTCCTTTCTACTTTAAGAGCTTTAAGGGTAACTGCCTTCCCACAATTGGTCGCAGACAGTGAAAGGCAGTAGGAATTGAGACATGCTGCACTCAGAGTCTCGTAGGACTTTCACTTTTTTATCCCCAACATAACCTTCACCTACTGGCATGTTGTGTTTGTTGGCACCTCTCTATGTTTGTCGCATGCTCTGATCACCAGTGGCACTTTGATCCATTTGCTAATTTGAGCTGACCATCAATCATGCACTGTTTAATCATGGTGATAGCACTTCCTTCTTGTAGAGATCCTGACGAGTTGTCTCAATTTTGTTTCTTCTGGCAATGGCATCCATGGTAACAATCACTCTTTTCCTGTTTCTTGCCAGGACTATTTCTGTAGGTACTCCAACTGCTTTATGTTGAAATTTATGTGGCTACTTGCTGATTAGATTCACACTCATTTGAAATTTGCTCCATTTTATATATAACATCGTATATCTTCTCCTTTTTATCTATTAACCTCTTGTCACCTTTGATGGCATCCTGCTTCTGATTAGCCACTCCTGGTTTCGACATTAGCTGGTTATTCTTGAACTTGCCAGTTATACCCCTTCCATAGGCTCCCATATACTGTTCTACCAGCTTGATCATCTCCTCCATGTCTTTTGGTGCTCTCTCTTTTAGTGACATTTCAGTAAAGCACGTGGTCGTAAACTGTTCATGTATTAGTAGATCTGCCAGTACTTCAAAACTATCTTCACACTTTGCTATGTCAGTCCACCTTTTGAAGTGTTGCTATAGATGTGCCACAAAATGAAATACAGTTTCTCCAGAGTCTGGTTTGACTTCCCTGAACTTCCTGTGAAAACCTTTCTCATTAAGTTCTTAGCACTTCAGAAAGACCACTTTTATCTTGTCACAGTTCACGGAATCTTCTGACGTCTTGACAGCACACACTTGTAGGCCTTTTTCTGTGTAAAGGGTCTGAGGCAGAATGCCCAATCACCTTTTTCATAGTTCTGTCTTTAGGCAGATCTTTCATATCTCTCCAGAAAAGCTCTACGTCATCTTTCTGTTCATGAAATTTGGAAAGCTTGGGTCGGTTGACCCTGACCATATTATTATTTTTGTGTCCTTCATCTTTCTATTGGGTGAGCTTGGCAATCTTAATTTGTGCTTTTATTCTCAATATTTCAATTTCACCGACAACATGACTTCTTTGTACTCGTTTAGTCTTTATGGATTTGATACTACTAACTTATAATACAGTCTGTATATCTTCACGAAATTTGGCAGACTTTTAGCAAACATTACAAGTCTATTGTATACAAAAATCATGTCTTTTATTGAAGTATTTTAGTAAACATTTCTTGTGAACATATTTCAACACTATTTGTTTTGAATAATCCATGAGTAAAGTGATTTTTCATGTCCAGATTAAAAATACTTTTCTTCATCTCATAAATCTCATATTTCATTTGTGTAATCTCTTAATCCTCCTGAATATATTTCAAATGCTTGTTTTCAGTAAAACTTTATATTTTATCTGCTATATTTTCTACTTTAACTCTGTATAAGGTTGGTCAATTTGACCGACCTTGTAATCACCAAAAAAAATCTAAATAAATCTAAATTACCCTCTTTCTTCTTTCTAGAATGACTTCAAATTGTAACTTGAAACTATATTCGTATATCCTAAGTAGCTTTAAACTCATAACAGTATACATATATTTATAATTGAATTTTATTGTTTTATTGCCTTTGAACTCTGTTTAACTACTATTCGCGCCATTATAAGTTGTAAATTACTTGTGGAACGTGCAGTTCACATTACACATGAGTTACCCATATTATTTATTTTACCTTAACTAATCTAAAGAGATCCCTATTTTTACATTTTAATTACTTTTATAATAATAGATAAAGAATAAACATGAAAAACAAGAAATAAAGTACTTACCCGTGTCTTCTTTTTATTTACTGTCAACTGTCGATGACACTTAACCCTACTTTTTTACACTAATGGTAGTAATGCCCAAAATAATTTTTATTTAATTAAATATTGCGCCAAATAACATTGAATAATAACATGCGAAAGCAGACAATTTTTTCTGATTATCATAATTTTTCTGGCTTTCTAACTATGGGACAAGAGCCGTTACAAATTCATCCAAGCTATTCATTATCTTTCCCGTGAGAACGAAGCTCGTAATAAAAGAAAAATTGACAATTCTCTATTCAGAAAACAACGTAACATAATACTTCATTTGATAGATGAAATCCCTGCTTTCTAATGGTTATAGATAATATAAAATTAATCGTAAGAGAGAGAACTATTAACAAGTCCTGAAAGAGAGGATGTGACAGGTGGCTGTGGCAAGAGGGGTCTGATTTTCTATTTGAAGGCTCTGAAACCAAACAAAATTGAAAGCTATAAAAATTATGGTTTGTCTGAGCAATGAAGATTTTATAGTGAGTAATTTACATTAAATTTTGTACTTATTGGAGAGGTGGGATGCCTACAGAAAATGTGTCACCTTTCTCATACTAGGGGAAATTCAGGATTTTTCAAAATATTGCCTTATAAAATTAAGAATATAAAACTTATGTAGAATTAAAATATATATTATAATCTACGATTTTATGCTATGCTAATTAGTAGAAAGTAGTTTAATAAAATTTTGAATGTAAGCTAGTAAAATCTCGTGACATGCGCAGTAAATGATGCCCGGGCAGATAGAGTTAAAATATTATATCTTAAAATGAATGAAACTTACATACAAATGTTCATTGCACAATTAATCACCGCAGTTGTGTCCAGAGCTATAAATATTTCGCTTTTACGTCAAAAGTCCACACAGGCTGGTTAAGTTACTTGAGAATCCAATTGACAAGACGACTTCTTCTTATCTACTCTGTTATTGCAATACAATCTGCGTTTACTATTCTTTAAAAGTCGCCACTAAACACATTTTATAGCTAAACTCACAATCACCCAGTCTATATCTAGTTCTATCAATTTTTCCCTGATTTGTCAACACACACACACACACATATATATATATATATATACTCTGGACAGCAGTCTAAAACTTGCTATACACTAATATGCATTATATGATGCAACAATATTCGATTAAAGCAACAAGAATAATTCAGAAGGTTCAGTAACATGTCGTCAATTCACAACAATTGAACTACACAACAAATTATTTCTAAAGAGATACGTAAGCAAACTTGTAATAACTATGGCTTCTAAAAATAGCTTACTATAATGTTTATGCTATGTAAACTAAATGATAATCTCATATTAAGCTGAAAATGAACAGTCATGTATATATAACACAGACTAGAATATTTTGGATATGAAATAAAGCTTCAGTTTGTATTGCCTAACATTTAGATTCTAGGCTTTCACTAAATGTAGGTTTTCTCGAATTGTTCAGTAATCACCTCAAACAAGTTAGCGTTCTTAACATCTACGTCGAAACATAACACTAAAACCTATTGAATAAAAATATAATTTGAAATATTCAAAGTTTGCCTATTTCAAAAATTAAGATCATGACATTTTATTGCATAACGATGTAAGATTTGGAAGAGAGGTGATATTCTTTCTCCAATCATAAAATTAATAAAAACATTAGAATTTGCTGTAGACAAAAGAAGCTCCATATAATTGTTTCAGAAATTGATGCACTTGGATAACTGAGACTTGGATTTGCCAAATGAAAACTAAACGTTTCTCCTATTGACATTCTTTTGACTACTTTTATTATTCTTAGTTTATCATTCTAAATATACTTTTTTTGAAAGAAAACTAAGAGATTATAACTATTACAAAATAAGAAAACTGACAGTCGTATCGCTTTCTGAAGATTGACCTTTCTTCAAGAGTAACTGAGAATGAAAGTGTAGAATGTGAAAGTCAGGACCTTTCTAGGTTTGAATCTTAAGATAAAAGCTAAAAAGGCCAAATCACAAAGACTAACTAACAAGATCATAATCTTCTGTAATGTTACTTTCTCAGACTACCTGCAAGATGCCATGAGAGTCACATGATCAAAAAGGGGCAACGTTATTAGAATACAAGTTCTAATAGCCACTAAACTGAAATCAAATTTTAAAAATCTCAAATTAAGCTTAACAAAACTAAGAATAAACTAAACTAAATATGAATTAAAAAGTAAATAAAAGTTAAGCTAATACAATTGAAATAAACTAAAACTAAATAAAAATGAAGAGTTTCTTTGTAGTTAAGCACAAAGATATTCAAAGGTAGAGTTGAACCCAATATAATGAAAGACAAATTTAGTAAACAATTAAAATAACAAAGCCGAGAAACTGAAGAAAATAAAAGTACAAAAAAAAATTAAAAGTAATACCAAACCAGGAAAGATAAATTCAAATTTACTGAGTTAAATTCAGCAAAGTTACAGAATAAAGCAAAAACAAATACATAAGAAAATAAATGTTTTAAATTAGATACAAACTAAAATCATATGAATAAAGAAAATACTAGACTTAAAACTGCTAAATAAAAACTAATTAGGTAAAGAAAAGTAACAAAATAATGAATAAAATACATTTTTGTACACACACACACATATAATATTTACACTGTGCCTCTATGTTCTCCATAGATTGGTCTTCCAGAGGGTCTCTCTATCCCCATGAACATCCCTCTTAAGACGTTACATCCTGTTGGAAATGCTGTTTTTTCTGCATCTTTTGGTATCTATTTCTGAAAGAGGCCTGTCCATCTTTTGTGATTTAATTCAAACTGACAGAACCCACATCTGTGTACATTCTATACCCAGGGACTAGCTGTGATATTGTGACCTCACCGAGTCTAGTAGAAATAGATCTCACTGGCGTGGTGGTGCTCATGAAGTAGAAGGCTCCCTTACCTATATTAATGCTACGTGTCTTGGCCAAGGAGGTGTGTTGCATTTTTGGAAGGGTACCTTCGAGGTATAGGACCTTTAGGACGTTCTTAATGTACCAGTACAAGCCACTTTGATACATTGTGAAGTTTTCCACCCTTCAACTGGATGAATGTGTCAATTTTGTGCTTTTTTAACTATTACACTTCATTGTTGTTCATCGACTTGGTAGTGAGTGAAGCTGATTTACTGGTAAGCTCACTAGCCTTCAAATCTCAGTTTGTCATTTTCTCAACAAAGGGGCTATGTTCTAGGTTTTTCGTCCATACTTTCATTACTGGGCTGGGCAAACCCCATATTTTCACTTAGGATTGGTGGCATGAGGAGCAGGTCATTGTATATTTTCAAGAATTAATCTTCTTTATCATAGTATAGCAAGTTCACAGTGGTCAAGAAACATGTCCTGATATAAAAAAGTCGGTATTAGAAATTAAGCCAACTCATTTTGTGATAGGTCAAAAGTTTACCAAGCAACGTAAGATTAAGTGTCACGACCAATCATGTCACAAATCGACCGTTTTCGTGGTAAATAAAAGGTACCCAGACAGGACGTAGCACATGTGCTACATTTCACAGTATAAATAGTGAATGCACTCATCCATCTATTACAATAATGTGTTTGTCCCAAGATATAGTAAGTACTAATGAATGTATAACGTACATGAATTCTGTGGAACAGAAGATATACAGCTAGGTTAGACAGGCCTCTCACTCTGTTGGCTTCCGACATTTGGGTCATCAATCAACAACTCCAGAAATCTCACATACACTTGAGTTATTCCACTATTTTCTGATTACCTAAAAAGCAAAGTTACAGTTCCTAAGGGGATGGAAAGAATAAAACTGCAAACCAATATCTTAATCGGTAACTGAGAATACTTTATAAGCAATAAATGAAACTTTTTACATAGGTGGTTTCATAACCTGTCTGTTCACAACACTAACCTGCCTTCTGACACAAGTTTAATCTGAATAAATAAGCAAAATAATGCCGGATTTCACAAATAAAATAATGTATAAAGTACCTAGTTCATAAATAACAATTTAAAGATGTATTAATATTCATAAGTTTGGAAGTTGTCTAGTAGTAAAAATAAAAATATTTCTAAACAAAAAGTAATAGAAAATAATACGTGTACTATGTATTCTTTTATTCTGAGTGAACAAGTAATCGTGGTTTCATAAATTCTACAAATATTTTAGTGGTCATAGTTGTAAACTATTATTTCACCAACACCAATGAAAATAATGGGTCTACCATGTTTCACAGTTAGTGTGAAGTAGGCTACCCAGAAACTGCCTTTATTTCAGTTAAGACTCACATACTTACGAAATTTCAAATTAAGACTAAAACGAAATTATAATTTACCAGAATTAAGAAAACACCATTCCTTTCTCTTTCAGTGTAGTCTAACTTAATCACTGTAGTCATTACCACATGTACGTTTATCAATATTCTTGTTAAATCATTATTATGACTGGGGTACAAATAGAGAACCTATAACTCTCTGCTATCATTTTTGCAAGATACAACTTTCTCTGATGCCTTTGAAAACCCAATGTTGTATCAGTGTTGTAGCTATGGTAATTGGGTCTCAAAAGACTTGTTTCCCAACCTTGATTAATGAAAGCTGTAACACCTTATCTTGTGGCAATTCCTGCAGTAGAAATAGTGGCGGAATCTTCTGTCAAGCTTTTATATCATCATTGAGCATGGAGGTTGTTTTGAAGCAGAGATTACACCTGTGGTTACCATTTCTGCTGCTGCTTTTTTTACGACTACAGAACTGCTTCCATCAGAGTCGAAAGTTCGCAAGACCTATGGGGTGCCAGTTTCACTTGGCAGCCCTTTAACAAACTTACCAATGAGAATGTCACCGTGATTACCACGATGCATGCTTAGGAATACTTTCCACACAACCTGCTTAGATTGTCTGCATAAGTGGTCAAGTCACGATGAACTCACCTTAAAGCTATGAATTTAGCCCTATGAATCACTTTGTTCTTCACAGGGACATAACTGTACTACAAATCATTGACAACTATGTCCTAATCTTCGAATCATTCTTCATTCAAGTGTTCTAAGGGATCGAGTGGCAGTCATTCGAGGCAACAATTAGTTTGAAATGCTTAAGGAAATAGCTCACTCCTTCCTTCATCATCCTTGTAAACACTGTTGAGTTTAGTGGTTTTACATAACCGCCATAACCAAACAATAGTATATACAAATACATGCTACCAGCGTCTCTATTGATGTGTGGCTACAAAACTTTCAGCAACTAAGGAGGACTTGAACCTTCTCCAAGGACTCGAGTTGCAAACCTTCTGGTGAAGGTACTGTTCTCTGAAGTCTGAATATGCATCATCATTACATTCTGTGTCAACCTCAGATACCAAACTTAGTCTAGGAGAATAAAAATATGTAGTTAACCACATAGGCGTCAAAGAGATCGAAATTAAAGAAAAGGTTAAATAATCGCCAAGTATTTTATAGTTTTATTTTAAGAGGATGACGTTTCGAGCTAGTGCTCTTCGTCAGCTTACAACAAAAACACATGTACATAATTAAAAAAATTACATGCGTAGCATTTTGAACATTGAGTGTGGAATTTCTCTGCAGAATTACATCTTATACATAAATATTCCGAGTCAAGAAAAGGTAATACAAATTGAAATTAAAATTGCACTAAAATGTTTCTTAGACGAAAGACCCATACTGGACCTTCCAACACACACACTTCTACATTTAGTCGAAATTGTACTTAGCGCCTTTACATTTAATGGTAACTACTACAAACAGACCTGCGGAGTCGCTATGGGAACTAAAATGGACTCCGCCTTTGCCAAACTCTTTGTTGAATACACCAAATACCGTATGTTTAATCAATAGAATGCATCAGTATCCATGATGTATCTTTGATACATGGAAAACATACAAGGAATTGCATCCATGCTAAAATCATATTTAGAAACGTTTCTACACTATTTTTCCTCTTTCTACCCTTCTTTAGAATTTACTTGGGAAATAACCAACACAACACTTGCCTTTATCGACATTAACATATACATAAAAGACGACCATCTGACCACTAGTATACATTACAAAGAAATACATGCAAACACGCACCTACATTTAGATTCTTCCCACCCATACAGTAACAAAAGATCAATACCACACTCACAATTTCTACGACTATGCAAACTTTGTAGTGATGATAATGATTGTAAATCAAAATCCAAAGACATTAAAACCTTCTTTTATACAATACTCAACCCTGATCCTCTCATCCACGATGCAGCTACCAAAGCTAGTTCATATACCAAAGAACAAACACCCAACCTTACCAACGATCCTATTCCACTTGTGCTAACATAGCATCAGACCAACAAGAAGATCAGATATATTATATTAAACAATTATACAATACTTACTGAAGATCCTATCACTAAATCTCTTTTCAAGGACCTACACATTATTTCTTACAAACATGAAAAAAATTAAAAGGAAATCCTGGTGCCAAGTAACTTTAAAGAAGAACAAAATGATACTAAAGGAACTAACACATGTAAACAAAACAAGTGTGTCACCTGCCCACATATAAACAGCGCCACACATATACCAGGAAAAAACACAACTTTCAACATAAGAAGGTCCTTTACAACTGCCACTGAATGTATTATTTAGAGTATAAATTGAAAAAAAAAAAGGCAATAGTTTATACACTGCACAAACAGACCGACGACTCGGTAATCGAGCACGAGTGCATCTATACAATATTAAAACTATAAAACCAAGTAACATTTATAAGAAAACATTTCACTATCAACAGAAATATATACTTTATCGTGATAGGAGACAAAAATATTGAAAATAAAGAATAGGTTAAACAATCGATAATATATATATATTTTATATTCTATATCCTAAGAGGATGTCGTTTTGAGTTAGCACTATTCGTCCTGCTGATAGCTGTACGATTTGAAGAAGAGTGCTAGCTCGAAAAGTCATCCTCTTAAAATGAAAATAAGAAAAAACCTTGGCGATTGTTTAACCTATTCCTCAATTAGTATAGAAGAATACTATTATTACAAGCTCCACGATAAGCAATTCTACTTGTCACAACACCGTAATGTAACTTAATAACTTATTATTTGTTATTTGGATATCTGACAAAATGTATCGTTTGCAATCAATGTTTAATATGAAAAACATATTAATATCATTATCGAAAAATACATTTCCTGGTTCTCGAAAATCCCAAAACAATTTATATTTTTTCACCATTTTCTGACCAAAAAAGAATAAGTTAAATTTTATTTTGTTTCTTTCCAACACATTAATGATTGCATTCTTATTCCTGTACTTATAAATTCAAAGTAAAAGGATATTAAGTCCCTAAACGAAGGTTTATTTTATTTAGTCAGGAGATAAAACAGTTTGATAAAAATAAACTATTTGCTCTTTAAATTTTGGTTTTACTGCAAAAACAAAGGCTTATTAATATTTTAAGAATGCTTTTACAAAGGATAAGGTTAAGAATTAATCTCCTTTCCTTCAGGATAAATAATTCTGTTTTGAGAATTGGTCATTGAGTTTTGAGCATTCTTGAATTCCGTGGTTAAATTTTTATTTTCAAGACAAAGTATCTAAACGATAAGCAGTATAATTCTCAGTAACTGAAAACTGAAATAAAACAGATAGGTAGAGATAAAAACATTCAAATGAAACATATATTCATATTTACCTACGCTTCATTCTGAAAAAAATATATTAGATTTTGTTTTAATATCGATATAGTTACATAATCTGGGATATACTAGATACTTGTAATACAATAGCTCTTTCAAAAGGTTTATAAGTAGCATCATTGTTAATAAGGCTGTTTTCGGCTCACCTTGAAATTTGCTTTAGTGTGACTTTTATGAAAGCAAACGATGGTCGAATAGATGGATCTTCTGCCCAGCATCGATGGATCAATGTAAGAAGTTCCACAGAACAAGCATCTGAAGAAATTTCTGGTCTAAAAGGAGGTATATTTCCTCTCCTAATTTTCTCTAAAATTTCTAATATAAATAAACGATAAATTTTGGATTGTTTAAATGTGTAATCTAACTGTGAATATCATAAAGAAAAATAAACAAATTATTACAAATGTTTAATATGTATTTGAGTGAAGCTTGCATACATGTCTTTCACCTCTACCAGTATTTCAAACTATGTGCTTGGAGGCTCATCTCATCCCATTCCTCCAAAATCTTTTCACATTGCGGTCAGTGGAATCTGGGCAGTTTTAACGTAAAAATCACAATACTAGATTTCGTTCTAACTAAACCTACTACTCAGAAACAACTCAATGTATTAAACATAATGTATAATAAGAAGATGTAATGACGCAAGTATCAAGGGTTCAAAGGAGATGCCTCAATAGTGGTCCTCAGGAAGTGAAGACTCAAGGATGCCGACCAGTTATTACAAAAGTTGAATTCATAACAACTTTGTTTTGACCTCAATTGTAGAAACACGTCCTATTACATATAATTGTATTTATAAAAATACAAAGAAACACGTCCTATTACATATAATTGTATTTATAAAAATACAAAGAAACACGTCCTATTACATATAAGTTTATTTATAAGAATACAAAGAGACAAGTCCTACTACATATAATTTTATTTATAATAATATAAAGTCTAGATTTTGCACTAAAGACTGAGTGCATAGTAACATTTCCAAACTACAAACATTTGGACGAATTAGATCAAATAACTTATAATTTTTATTTCTCGTAACTGTTTTGTGTAAATATGCTTTGATTATATACATGTCCAAATATACATTAAACTTATGATTAAAAATGTAATTTATATATGTTGCACATTCATTTATAGCTACAGACTATTAAGTTTTACACAATGTGTAACATGATAACTTATGAAATAAATAATAGTTATGTTTGTATCGATTTTCGATATGAGCAAAATGTCATCTAGAACTCTCTTGAGTTTTGTTTATTCAGTTCAAATGTTATAAGAAACCTGATTATTTGCACATTTAGTGTAGCCCCGTGCCTAGTAAAAGCAGTTGATCCTGGAGAAGAGGGAATGTATATTTCACAACGTGTGATCATTATCCACCATATTACAAATTTTCAAATGTAAAATAGATCTGGATCAGGTTTCTTTATACAAGGTCGAGGTGTTGCACGCAATTAATATTAATTTCCGATTAGAGCAAGCTACCGACTTAGAGCAAAACGAAAAAAAATCAACCTGGTATTGGAAATAAATGTAGCTAATTAAATATATTTTATGTACTTATTTATAAATATTACAATGCAGTGTTTCATGAGTTGGGTACCCTCGCTTGTAATGGTCACTTGTTGTTGTTTTTCAGTGCACTCTTGGAAAAATGCTTTCAAGCATCATCTACAACTTTGACAGAGAACACAACTAATTTTAAATTTGTAATTACGTATTCCTATTTTTTTGAATTTATATGCACATATTTATTAACTGTATGTAGGAACTGGGGCCATTGTCCATTAGCCCTAGTGATATGGATGGATAAAACAGACAAAATGTTCACAACTCTGTGTTATAAACTTTCCTACTTGGCCACTTAACCTCTGAGGAATATTTGTTTTTATTAACTACTGGTCAGTGGGAAGACAGCCAGCCATTACTATTTTAATAATCTATGCCATTCCTACGCGATTGTAGCTTCTTAATCTTCACTCCACAAAGACCATTAATACAGATATAGTAGAGGTTAACGAAGACCTAAAATTACTTAAGTGTCATTAAGAGACAAAGGAAGGTTACATCTCTGACTTTCAAGAAGTCAAGATTTTAAATTGATAATCTTGCTGTTCAATTTAGTTCTTTTGTTTTCCGCTGATGTTCATCTTACAGTCGTTTTCATGCCTATACGCTCTGATGTGGCCATTTCCATTCAAGAACAAGCTTCTTTCAACTGCGGGCATTGGCCCCTTCAGAAACACCCCATTGCTTCTGCTTGTATAGCTATTTAAAGGAGTAAATTAATCTCTTCACTATTCATCGCTCTTAACACACTCTGGATGGTGGAGGAAAATAAATACTGAATTACAGAATATGTAGATTCTACCGAGAAACAAAACACAATCATTGATGGTATTATCACGGGTGTTATGAATCAGCTACACAAGGTTGTTTTCCACACACCAATGTGGGACACAAGACTACGTACCTAGAAGAGGCAAAGACACCTGGAAGCCTTGAAGAAAAAGAATGTTGTTTTGGAACAAGAATTTTATACAATGAAGAAGTCTGGTATGAATTTACAGCATTTTGTCACAGGTTATAAAGCAGTTCTTTCTCTTCACATCTGTGATGCTTTCTATTTAGGCAGAGCCAACGCCACCAGACGTGAAGGACAAAATTTGCATTAAATTTATCGATTTTACATCTTCAATTTTTGGACTAACGAGTACAATTTGTACCCTGTTGGCCATCCAATCATTATTACTAACAATTTTTCTAATCTAAATTCTTATTATGGATCTCTCACACGCAAAGTTATGTTCCCAAGGAAATGATCATTTAATTCTCGGCCTGGCATGGCCTAGTGTTTAGGACACGTAATCTGTGGGGTGCAGTTCGAATCCCGTCATTTAATTCTCGGCCTGGCATGGCCTAGTGTTTAGGACACGTAATCTGTGGGGTGCAGTTCGAATCCCGTCATCTAAGATGTCTGCCTTTTCAGCTATGGGAGCGTCATATGTGATTGCCAATCCCATTATTCGTAGGTAAAGAGTAGCCCAAATAGTTGGTGGTGTTGATTAGCTGTCCTCCACTTTTCTATGATCCTATTGCATGGTGATGTGTTTCAGGAAGGTAAATCCTAATATATTTTGAAGTTAATAATGTGTAAAAGTAGGTCAGTGCATTCTTTGGACAAGTACCAGCATTTATTAATTGTAGTTGTCAGTGTGGATGGTAAACAAATTTAACCTGACTGTTGGATATACAGGACTGTTTAGTTTAAGAGCTATTATTTAGTTTATTTAGTGGTTTAATATTTAATGATTATTTAGTTTCCATAACAAGAGTGATGAAGATTAATTATTTTAAAAACGATAGTTATGACAAGTTTCGTTAAATAACTTTGTACAAGTCATTCATTGTGTATGTAGTTTAATTGTTATACTAGGCTTTTGTAATATTGTTGAAGTCATCTTATTCGAAGCTTCGAACTTTTTCTTATGTTTAATACTGTTGCTACTAGAGGGCTAGATATTTTTAGATTTTTCTTTCGCATATTGTGAATACGTGTATATACAGAGAGCAAGAAGTTAAGAAACTAAATTAGCAAAAAGTAAGAAAGTTAGATAAATTAGTGAAAGTGAAGTTAGATTGCGTGATTCTTAGCTTAGCCATAAAGGGTGATATCTGAAGTGAGATTCACAGTTTGTATTGTAACCCACAGAATAATTCGTCTTGTCAATTGGGTTCTAAAGTAATTGAACCAGCCTGTGTGGACTTTTAAAATAAAATAAAATAATTTAAAGCTTTAAATACAACTGTGATAACTAACAGTGTAACAAGTTTTTGTACATACATTTGACTGGTTTTGAATATATTATTTAAAGCAAGTGGATTGTATCCTGTCCGTTTATTGTTCAAATGCATCATCTATAAGTCACAGATACCTACTGTAAAAGAATTCCAGCCCGTATACAAAATGTGACACTGATCCTTACACCCTGATATGAGTAGTAAGCTGGAACTCTAAACACACGCGCTGATTGGCTGCCTCAGGCGATAAGGGTAGAGGTTAGTGATTATATTATGATTTCATAAAGTGAAAACAAAGGGTGCAGTTGTCATAGGAGAGAGAGGTGATATCATAGTGTGACTCACCAGATAGCAGATGGCATTACTAAGGTACTATAAGTGCAACAAGGACAGTGTTACATCAGGATGATGAGGTCAAGGAACAGCATACAGATTCGACATATCTCAACTTATGTTTGCTTTTACATTTATTTTTTAGAAGTTTTTAAGCCCACCTACTGTTTCACTTATAAGTAAAATCGTGAGCAAATTTTATTTTTAAGTATTGGTTATAGTTGTAACATATGATTACATCATCAGCATTGTAGTTTTCACAACTGTATTTAATTATATGTCCTAAAAAGTTAAGTTTTGAATATGTTATAAGTAAAACCATTATTTTAACGAGACAACTATTATATGATAACCAACAATTTGTATAAACATATGTCATATAAAAAGTTTTATTATACAC
>NW_013667453.1:80916-95345 GCF_000517525.1 Limulus polyphemus
TGTTAAGACGGCTTATCGACTTCTTGAGAAGAATTCTAAGAAGAAAGTAAGCCTACAGACATCGGTCTTGTTTAACAAAATCTGCCTACATATATATTTATACATAAGTTGAACAATGCGAAGTTGACAAAATAAATAAATTATACTTTTGGAGATAAATCTCTTTCAAAAACTATAGTAATAATTTATTTTCTTGGTGACGTTTCGAGCAAACGCTCTTTTTCAAGCCAGAAACAAACTTGTTAGTTAATGATCATTACAGAAATGTTTTGAAATGAAAACACACACAGATATATATATATATATAATATTTAATCACACATACTGTTTTGTTTTTATAAATAAAACCATTACTTGAACGAGACCCTTATGTTACTGTTCCATAGCCGATTGTGTTTTTATGGTGTATGTATTGGTTTAATACATTTTAATATACTGTAGTATGATTATAGTTTTGATTCTATATAGTAAATTCACATGCCACTCGTTTTTAAATTTAATTTTTTTTAATTAATTTGTTATACAATTTTAATTTCTATAATAAATATTTTGTAAAACACACTTTTACATTTATTTGCCCTGAAAAGGGCCCTAATTTTCTAAATATTTTATGATATAAAATAATTTATATTTCATGTTTAGCTTTAAGTTAATCTACATAATTGTTTCACTAAAGTTTAGTTTTAAAGGATCTATGCAAATAGTTATATTCAATCATTACTATTGTAGAAATTAAAACTGATATTCTTACCTTTCTAATGATATTTTCACAGTTATTTGGGCATAAACTGACAAATATCTACTAAAACTAAAAGCATTTCTGCTTTGATCCGATATTAACATTGAAACTATACTATAGAAAGATCACACATTCAAACTGCAAAGAGTGTTGAGTTTTTAAACCCTACAGACTATTTAGTTTGATGCATCATAGGTGATGGCATGTTGTTGAAGCTGACATGCTTTTTACATGTCAAAACGGTGACAAGCTAAAATTCACAGTTGATTGTATATCAACCTTTTACTAAGAGAGAGGGCTGAAAGAATGTCAAAACGGTGACAAGCTAAAATTCACAGTTGATTGTTTATCAACCTTTTACTAAGAGAGAGGGCTGATAGAATGTCAAAACGGTGACAAGCTAAAATTCACAGTTGATTGTTTATCAACCTTTTACTAAGAGAGAGAGGGCTGATAGAATTCAAATTTTAATATGGCAGAAAAGAAATATTTTATGAGAACAACAACAACAAATTTAAAATAAATAATATGTTTACCTTATACATAATATTGATACTGTTAATATAAATTGTTCAAACTCTGCATAAAACTCAAAATATATTACAATTTAACTTTATTAGTAGTACACCTTATAATAATTCAAACATTGATTAGTTTGAATACTTATTGACAAATCGGAAATTCTGTTTCTGTATCTTTTTAAAATTTTGAAAAACTTCACTTTATTTACACTCATGAATTATAATATTAAAATTTATTAATTCACCAAAACATCAAATACAATTTTCCCCACACAAATGAATATAGTTTATAACTAAAAAAGTGTATACAATTCTTGTATTTTGCAGAATTCAATGGCAAATACATACTATTAGTTTTGCAAGAATTGACAATGTGTCCCACTATGTAAGATTAAACAAACAACAATAAAAACGTTCTTGAAAAAATCTCTCAATTTTGTTGTTTACTATGTTTCTCACAATGAATGATATGGTCTACAAGAAAAGATAAATTTATTCTTTCACATTTTATAAATCCGCCACATTTGTTGTATCGTGTTTATCATTATAAAATATGCCTTATAGTCAAGATACAATTACGTTAAATATATTTTAACTTAACTGGTTTGTATGTCACTGAATATAATAGTCAGTAAACATTGTTTATTGAATATTTCGCTTTATATAGTGATCCAAGATACTAAGTGTGTAGTCATGACATTCTGTTTCTGAATATTTGTCGGGACATGTTCAAGATGTGCATTTCATTCAGCATAAAATTCTTGTGTACTTTCTACTCAATTAAACTCACTTACTAACCTTTGTTCATAAATCATATGGCTGTAAATAACCACAACTTGTTCTAATGTCACGAAATATTTGAACAGAATGAAAAGTAGAACTAATACATTTCAGACATAACGACACAGAATATTGATTGTAACTGTAAAAATTAGGTTTTTCTCATACAAATAGAGAATTATATAGATATTACAATACTTACAGAAATTAGAGATATTCACTGTAGTAACGGCAACATTATTAATATGATGCCTTATCTTTCACTTTAAAAAAAATCATAATCTCTAGTTGCTTTAGTGTCGAACGAAAATGTAGTGTTGGGGTTTTTGACGATTTCTTTGGAGGCAGAGTTAACACCATCAGGCTTTTGTATGATGGAGAAAACAGATAATGTTTGTTTGTTTTTTAATTTCGCGCAAAGCTACACGAGGGCTATCTGCGCTAGCCGTTCTTAATTTATCAGTGTAAGACTAGAGGGAAGGCAGCTAGTCATCACCACCCACCGCCAACTCTTGGGCTACTCTTTTACCAACGAATAGTGGGATTGACCGTCACATTATAACGCCCCCACGGCTGAAAGGGCGAGCATGTTTGGTGTAACGACGATTCGAACCCGCGACCCGCAGATTGCGAGTCGAGCGCCCTGGTCATGCCGGGCAACATATAATGTGTTATATGCTGTGATGTTACATCACTATCATTGAAATAATAAGTACTGTGAATATTATAGTGGACATTTAAACTATGGTGATATACTTGTAAGTTCGTGATTCCATGACAAAAAGTATGGTCTATTTGAGATAAAGGAGTTCATTATTCAAGTATCTTTCTAGACAAGTGAAAACCTTTCAGTTGTCAAGTGCACGCCTATATAAGTCAAATTTCAAACTTAAAGTAAAAATTATAATTTATTGAAAAAACAGAGTATATTTATGAGATAAAATTTGATATAGATCAAAGATATTGTTAGTACAAAAACCAATACCTAGTCTGGTCTGGCGCCATTTTGAAAGGTCAGGTTTGGAACACTGATAAATACTTCTCACTTTATGCAGCATTCTGTACAAATTATAGCTAGTATTACAACAATAGGCAAAAGTAATTATTCAAAACAAATATATTAATGAAAGTGAAATAGAGTAAATATATTAAATAATCTGATATTCTACGACAAAGGCATTTTTTCAAAAATGTCTGAACAAAATTTAAAGGAATTTCATGACATGAAAATTTATAGAAAACTAAAATTCTTATGAATTTTTTAAAGTTGAAACTATGTAGTATTCAATACGTGTGTGTCCTAATTTTCGTGCAATGTGGTTAAGTTTTTGTTTATTTTTACTGCGAGAGGAAAAAAAAATCAAGGAATGTCAGATTCACAAAAGTTTAAGGAAACCATTCCACGTGTATGGATTGATAAAAAGCCTTGCAACATGTTGATTGACACTGATTATACAAATAACATTGTTCAAAATGATCTAGTGATGAAAACTTCAGAACTGCCTCAAAAAATATGAACTGAGACAAATAGAAATGATCATAAAGTTCCAGCAAGAGGAAAGACGAGAGTCACACTCGCAGAGAGAAGCTCCTCTACACATTATGATGTGTGGATAGTTAACATAGAGCAGACTGCATATTGAAAATAGAATTAATGGATAATTAAGAATCTAATATTAAACGTGCTTCAGTTTGACAGTCTATGCCCAAGAACTTCCCGTGCACCACATGAGAATAACACCAAAAGTTGATTTTCCAGTGATATAAAGGAAGGCAGTTGTCATTCCAACAAGAAATGATACATTTAAACAAGAGCTTATTAGGAATAACTTAGACAACCAAATGCTCCAGTTTGGTTTAAGAATCCCTTAACTGGAAATTCTTCATCTGATGAATATCATTACTAGGACCACAAACACGACAATGCATAGAGTCTGGATGGAACATTGCATAACCTTGAGGTTATACAACTCGTACTTTCATATCAAATAACACTATAAGTAGCAGCCTTGGAAGTAAGACATAATATGTACATAAATGGAGTTTACAACCTTTCTTAAAGGAGCTGTATGTCTTAAGCTGTGAACGTCTCAAATGATTAAATGCCACAGATTACATTACTTGGTCATAGAATACCAGTGAGTCTCATGACTTATGGAAAATAAAATTTCATATGATTTATATTGGAGATCTGGTCAAATATAAGTTTGGCAGACAACTTCAAGTTCCAAAAGAGCCTGGGGGTTTGAAAGAAATATAAGCCACGAAGTAATAAAAGTGAGTACCAGTTCTTGGCATCGCATAATGTACTTGTAATTTTTAATATAGATTCCGATTGGCTACATTAACTGTTGGGTTGGCCTCAAATTCCTTGTAAAACTTAATAAGAAGACTCACTTCTCTCAGCTGTTTCCGTCATAGCATAGGAATATTTTATAGATAAAAGAAGTACAGCTTCTATGTGCCTCATGACAAGAATGCCACCTCAATGAACGGGACAATATTTGTTAGCATTCTGCTGCAAAACTATGTAATTTAAGCATTATACATTAAAACAAGAAACTGACTATAAAACATAAAATACTTGTTCAAATATTTGATGAGCAGCTACAAGTAGAAAAAATCCTGTGCTTTACTCAAAAGAGTCAATTATATGGTTTATAGAATCCAGAAGGACCTGCAATGCAAACCAAAGATCATTCATCATGACCAGATTGACAATAGAATGACCAACTGATTACCTTCAAAGAAGACTTCAGAGGTAAAACAACCTACTGAATAAACTGCGTTTCCTGTCAAAATAACTTCCATTGTATTATCAAGGATGCAACACCAGGAGATTCCATGTCCTGAAGAAAATTCGCCCAATGAGAAAATGACAAGTGATGATAAAAGGGCAAGAGATAAGTATATTTTTACATCAGAAGCCACGGGAAAAAAATCAAGAGGAAAGTTAGTGAATGGATATTTTAGGGTCAATAGATGTGGAAGATTTTATTAAACAAAATTATGGCTTTACATATTTCAGTAATGATTTAATCATTACACCATTTAGATTTACAAATATTGATGTTAACTGTCAAGAGTTACTTTGTTGGTTAATGATGTAGATTTAATGCAATATTGATCATGGGGAATGATAAACTACGTAAATAGCAGTGTTATAGCCCCTGTTTTTATTTAGACGCTTACTGAACATTTGTTTTACTGTTTAACTGGAAAGAAATTTAGCTAACGTGATGGACTTGGCCTCAATGTCTGGAACTTTGTTCGAAGTTTAGAAAACATTTTAAGCCATGTATAAATTGTTTGTTTGTTTGTTTTTAATTATGCACAAAGCTACACAAGGGCTATCTGTGCTCTGCCCACCACGGGTATCGAAACCCGGTTTCTAGCATTGTAAGTCCGCAGACATACCGCTGTGCCACTGGGGGGGGGGCGCCATGTATAAAAGCGAAAAGTCTAGACAGTTAGCGAGATTATTAGCAAGACAAAAAAACCAATGTACGATTTAATCAGTTTGTTTGTTACAGTTAGTGCAATGCTGTGAATACAGAGTTCGTATTTTGATAAATTATTGTATATGCAGGGGAAACTTAACAATTAAATGGAATTTCTGTTAGACGAAGGTTATTTGTAAAGTTAGGGTTAACGTTGACCATTGGTTGTCGTCAAGTGGACTGGACTTTCATTATTTTTTTTACCAAATTATCCAAAAGAACCTAATGAACAATAAAAACCACAACAAAAATATTATACATTAACCTCAAATAACAGTTCTAAGTTGCTCATCATTATCATAGATTGGCTTTGATCTATCTTGAGTTAATTTGTATAAGTATCAATCTACATAATAAGACTGGGCATATAGTCCATATCGTTCAGCAGAAGTGAGTACTTATGTAGTAATTAGTAAAATTTAACGTTACTTGTGAATATAATAATAACAGCAGACAAATAGAGAATAATATACAAAAATTCCCAGAAACTAAAGATAGATAAATTTAGAGTTGAACAATACTAAGATATACATATTTTTACTAATTGATCCCCCATTTTTCCTCTCCTGTGGTTAACCAGCATCATATTGAATGCTGAGAAATAGAACCATATATTCATAGTCGAAAGAAGTATCACGTGGTACTCGATTGTAACCTTAGTAAATATTATTAAGTAGACTGAGACGAACACGTGAAATAAGGTCATCTAGTTAAATGGTATATTATATTTGTGTGGAAAATTTATCATTCTGATGTCTACGTCTGTAATCGCAGTCTGGGACATATATTTATCCACTGAATAAATAAGCCAACTATAACTACTTAACTATATTAACTGATATGACGAAATTAAATGATAACTATTCAATATTATAATGAAAATATATCATTATCCATTAAAATCAATATGATGTAATCAACTTGTTATACTATCACAAGTACTATTACACCCTCTAGCGGACTCGAAAGAACTACTATTCCTCTAGTGATGTCAGTTTTAAAGGTAGCTCCTTTGAACGTAGATTGGGGACATTTACTATTAAGACACTTTAATATTATACAAATTCATATGTGAAGCTAAAAAGCAATAAAATATTAAATACAATTAACGTAATAAATGATACGTCTTTGTGAAGGTTGTTTTAGGTACTTGTATTCATAAAATGTACTGTTTAAGCACTCTAAAACTATTCTGATTAATTCATAGCACCAAAAGTATGTATTTGTGGTAGACTGTATAAAGATTACCTTCAGGATCTGAATCAGTTGAAGAGGTACTATAAGGTTCTGAACGTGTTACCACTTCCTGGAGAATGATAGCAAAACTGTAGACGTCACCTTTCTGAGATCCATGCATGTCTGGATAACGTTCTCGCAATTGTTCTGGTGAGGCCCAAAAGTAGGAGCCTACAAGAAGTAGTATCAAGAAAAATTAGCTATGATTTTAAATATAAAAGTGAAGTTAAAACACATGCGCTGATGGAGTTTTTCAAAAAGAAAAACATTTACTTGATTGTAGCGCTACATTTTTTAAATACCAGTACTAAAACCAGTCTGAGGAGTCATCCTAGAAATGACAAGATATCAATCGAAGTATTGTAAAACAACAACAACAAAAACAATCCTCTTACAATTTGCAACAAATTGATTCTCTGTGTAGCAAAACTCATGCTATTAGCTGTTGTGAAACAACGAAAAATTTAGAGAAAATGTATTTTAAACAGCCGTAATGTAGGAAGAAATTTAAGTGATTTAATTTATTTTTCTTTGTATATGGTTATTCTTGACTTTAAGGTGAATAGTTAGAGCAAAAGTAAATCAATTTTATTATATTCGCATTTTAATATTTGTATCTATGAATTCGTAGAATGGATAACCTCTTTAGATCTTGAGTGTTTTAGTGTCTCTGTACTTTTTTGTTGTTGTTGGTACAATTTTAACTTGTGCACGATTTCCTAATTCGGAAGTCTCGATGTATGTGATATTTTATTTAGTTTTGGTAAGATAGTAAATGTTTAACTAGCCTGTCACTTTGCTTTCTGCACAAGTTAGCGTGTATGGGGTTTTAAGGACACTATAACATTAAAAGAGTTTATGTGGGTAAGGAAGTAATTAAGCATAAACTCAAGAGTTTTGAAGGAGGAGTTAGAATGTGAAAGACCAATACTGGTTGTCCAAATGTCAATGATACGTTTCCGAGATATTGTCAGTAGGAGGACCCATCTTACTTTATGAATGTAATGTAAAATTATCTAATGATAGACAAGTCGGTTAAGATCAACTACTGTTTGGATTAGAGCAGCTTTTAAAATTTTTAGTCTTGGATTAGTGGATTTGTGTTTATAAATTGAAAGATAAGTTGGTAAAATCTGTTTGAATCTCTTTGGGTGTCAAGAATTAGAAAATGTTTTTTCCACTATTATTATTTTTTAAAGTTTCTATCAGATGGTTATAATAAAATGAGTTCGGTGGGTTCTGAGAAACTAATATCGTTAAGTTGGATCTAATTCCAGTTACTTAATACTATTTTGTTATGTATAGCAACATTACATTCCTTGTTAATTAATTTATTATAATCAAATTTAAGGTTCTAAAGATCAGTGCGTTTTTTGTTGTTTTTTTTTTTTTTGGCTTAAAGGAGACTGAATATATAAGATTTAATAGCGGGGTAATGTTTTTTAAACATGTTCCATTGCTTGTTAGGGGTGTTTGAAGGAGTGCAGGTTGGCTATCTGTGGGGTAACGGCTGTTTTGAGAATATTATGATTGATATTGTTTGAGTAACTTGATGTTCAGTAATTAGAACAGTTGGGAACTGATCGTTTGCCAATGTTCGGTGGGTAAGAGATTTATTCTAGTAAGTTAGCTTTTTTAAGTTTAGGAAGAAGTGGTGTAATAATGAGTTGCAGTATAATGACCAGTTCTTCATAGTGATTGACAAAAACATGGTTTATTGGGGGGTTATAGCTTACGATGTAGCAGTGTGTGTAAGATAAGAAGTCTTGCTTTTTGTTATGCTAAAATTAATCGATTTTGTTGTTCTTTTTCAATGGAAGAGTTATACAGAAGATCGATGTTGGAAATTTCCTGATGATAGTTTCTTTCTGCATTTTGATTTTGACTAATTTAGTAATTTCCAGGAATTTTGAGAAAGTGCTAATGACAGTTTGGCGTCTTTTCCTACAGAAGTCAGCGTAATGTGCTCTCATCATGATAACGCTTGTAGTCTAAAAGATGTGAATATGCTTCTGCTCCTTAACTAATTTATTTTCTTCATACATCTTCTTTTCTGCATCTTCACATCATCCTCCATATCATAAATAATTGTAACACAAACTTGGATAGTTTCTTACAAAACCAAGCTTAACACTTCCACATTACTAGAACAAGCTACAATAAAATATATGTGCGACACTGAGCATGCTTTAACTTTCGCACTTTGAAACTCCAAGCACATTATGTTGAAAAAGAAAGGCATATTTTTGTTTGTTTTTTCAATTTTCAAGTATTTACAATACGTTTTGATTTGGCTGCAATGATGCCTAATCAGTAAACTATATATTCTTCTTTCACTTGTTCCACGATATACACTGTTTCAAAAAATAGTAATCTCTTTTAGAAACAGTTTACATCATTGTGTTCCCACCCACTTCATTAACGAATCATTACTTTTATAACAGTTACAGTTTACAAGACTGTGTTAACAATCACTTCATTTGATTATTTGTTATTTCAATCCTGTACGGCATCTTATGCACACATGGATTAAACGGTCAGGTTTGAGAACTCGAAAGTTCAGATATAATCGTTACTAAATATGAAATACTGACCAGAAAAGGCAGCAACTGAGAAACTTACTTTGCCACAAGAGCTTTTTTTTGCATTGTATCAAATAAGGAGTTGACTCTTATAAATCTCCCACAACCAAAAGTGCGGAATTTATTAAAAGGCTTCATGGGGCGAGCCTTGGACCTTCTGATCCTTAGCTATGCACGCTAAATACTAAGCCACGTCCGGCTTTTAGGTGAAACAATAAATTTAAAATGTGCGGTTGTTTAAGATTATGAAAAGACTAAGCAGGTCATTGTTTGATTAATTATGACATAACTTATTTCGTACAGACCTATGACGTGGTCACAGTACATGGTGAATCCTTGCCGTAATATCTGATGGTGCCATATTATAATTCACAACTACGGCAGTATACCATTATGTAAAAACAACCTTGTCTTATACAGTCAAACACAGCCATGTGTGAAACCGTAAGTGTTTAAAAACGACAAAAGAACATTACGACAAAGTAACAAGTAAAAGTTGAGAAGTGAAATGAATAGGTCTCTCTAATTTCGAAGGATAGGTATCGAATTGTAACTAGAACATCTACTGTTTCATCTAAAATTTCTGATTAATAAAAATTAAAATATTTATATTGTGTGAAGTAATTTAATCCAACATCGTGGTTAGCATGCCCAGAATATGAATTCTGAGGGTTCAAAGTTCGTGCCCCGTTGCCTCAAAAATGCATTCTGTGCTTTAGGACCATGGGTGCAGTACAAGAATAATAGTCAAATCTCAGCGTTTGATCGAATTAGAGTAGCCCAAAAATTGACGGTGGGTTCAATAGACCATAATCTTCAAATTAAGTAGACTGATAAGGAAAATATTTCTCTTAACCAAATATATAACTGATATCTGAATTTTTGAAAGAAAATACAAACATTTGTAAACAAAATTCTAACTGAATTCGTGTTGGTTGAATTTAGTAGTTGTCCTACTTTTCTCCGAATAGTACTTAATGGTTACAAAAAAGAAAGCGCTGTGCTGCACACCAAACTAGCTGGGACAAAAATCTGAATCTTAGTTTCATATTGGTGAACGAAAAGCTCAAAATAGTGATAATTTTGGTTATTTGCTCAAAATAAATAGACTTATGGAAAATTTAAAAGCTCGTTTCAAGAAAATTACTATTTTATATAATATTATATACATTACTGAATGTGATTTTAATGTTTACAATATATCAACAAAATTATGTGAATAAAGATCAATATTATGCAATACTAATCAGTACAATAAATACAGAGGGTTAAGTACGTTATATACAAATAAACAAGTCACATGACAACAGCAGTCGATATAAAGTTCACGGTGGAACTGCATGTATCAGAACTACTTTTAACATTGTTTGGTCGTTTCGTATGTTGTGTTATACGACCTAAAATTGATTGCTTTTAGGGTATATGACGCAAAATATTCATACACTCAGACATTTACAATTTAATTTAGAAGTAAATTGGGATATCCCTTGTACGTAATGGCATTAGAAAACAGAGAAATATGGATCAACGTGTGGTACAAGAACCATCCAGAAAGAGACCTGCAGTAAATTGCATACTAGCCATTGCGAGAAATGTGTGTCGTCCTGTAACATGTGAAAATACACAAATATAAAAGTCAGCGGCAAAATCCTTCCATCTGAATGTAAACTACAATGCTGGTCTATTGTGATGATGAACAGTTATCAAAAGAGTAAGAATGGGTGTAATGACATGGACTGCGACGACGTGTTGAGGCTTCAAAATCGTTTTAATACAACGTATTCAATCTCTGCATTGTGGTCATTCGAGCTTAAAGAAACACATTTTAATATAGTCTATTCAACTGCATAACTCTGTTTTTCTGGAATGTTTTACACTAGTTAATTTGTTTTTATAAATAATGCATAATACATTAAGTTTCATATAACTTTCTAGCATAGAATTGTGAAATAAAAACATTTTAATACACATCATCATTGTCAGAAACACGAAATATTATTTTATACGTATTTCCGTTTACAAGCCTAAGTGCAAAAATAATGTGCAATTAAAGTTTTATATTGTTTCTTTACAGTTTAACTTTTTGTCGATGAGTAGTATGTGGCTCCATGGTTACATGCGCGCTTCGTGAGTGAAAGATCGCATGTTCTTTTCCTGGTAGTTTCCAGTCTTTATGAACAATGTATGTACACTGGTTGACCTATGTACCATTTCAGATTGAGCTATGCGCATAAATGATGTGTCAGGTGGTCCCTGCAAGGCTATAAATGAATGCGGCAAGCACACTTGCAGTGAGTTTAACAGATATGGGGAAAGACAAATATATCACAAGATTGGAATGAGGCTTGGTAATGGGTTCACATCTAATAGATGCCATAGTAGTCAAGATATTTTTTTTGGTTTGTTTGTTTTGAATTTTTGCGCAAAGCTATACGAGGGCTATCTGCGCTAGCCGTCCCTAATTTAGCAGTGTAAGACTAGAGGGAAGGCAGCTAGTCATCACCACCCACCGCCAACTCTTGGGCTACTCTTTTACCAACTAATAGTGGGATTGACCGTCACATTATAATGCCCCCACGGCTGAAAGGGCGAGCATGTTTGGTGTGACGGGGATTCGAACCCGCATCCCTCAGATTGCGAGTCGAGCGCCTTAACCACCTGGCCATGCCGGGCTTTTTTTTTTTCTGTAAACTGCCTAAAAATATTGGCCATTCGAGTTTATCAGCAATGGCAAAAGGCGAAAATAATGTCTGATGTGAGGGAAATTGTGGCCACATACATGTAGTGGTAGAAAATGGCAAAAGGCGGTTAGACAGGATGGTAAAGTCCAACTATAACCAAACAATATACCAAGTGACAGAGACATTCAATGCAGGCCAATCCACACCTATTTCCAGCAATATTTTACAAAGAACTCTGCAATAAATGGACTATAACAGTAGGACTTAGTTACCAAAATGAAAAATGCCTTGAGTGGTGTAAGAAGGGCATTGAATTAATAAGAACTGTCGAAAGTGATACAGTCCAATAGACGATAGATTTGGAGAAAGTCACGTAAATTACTCAACTATTTTGTATTGTCCTAACAGTCCATGCCTTTGGTGGTAGAGTCATGGTTTAAGGCTTATTTTCCTGCCATAGCCTTGGTCCCTCGGTTCATTTAGAAGGCAGAATGAATGCCACAGCTTACTTTATCAAAATTTCTGGTCAAGTACATCCAGCGTTGCTTCATGTATATTTTTATGGGGGCAGCTACTTCCAAGATAACAGTGCTCACATCTACTGTACCCAAATGTGTATGAATAGTTTGAGGAACATTATGGACACTTTAATCATCTTCCATGGCCACCACAATCCACGAATCTTAATACAATTGAGCATTAATGGGGTTAACGTAAAATACAAATTTGCCACCACATTCCTCTGCCTACTTCGTTCTAGAAATTGCACACAATATTAATGACTGAATGGGGAAAAGTCCCTAAGGACACCTTGAAGCACCATATAGACTTTATGCCATGTCATGTCATGTGGACTCCATGCCACGTCACGTCCTGTGAATCTATACCATGTTATTTCATGTGGACTCCATACCATGCCATGTCTTGTGGATTTATGTCACCTCACACCTTGTGGATTCTATACTATTTTTTATCTTGTGGATATTATTCCTCGTCATGTCAGGTGGACTCATGTCACGTTACGTTTGTGGACTCTATACTACCTTACTTCTTGTGAAATCCATGTTACTTCATGTCTTATGGACTCGATGCCACGTCATCTCATGTAGATTCTATGCCACAGCATGTCTCGGGAACTCTATGTCACGACTTGTCATGACTGTTTTTGAGTAAATGGTGGCCAAACCCATTATTAGGTATAAGTCATAATAAAGGGAACAGCCAGTATATATATATGTATATGTGTGTTATAAATCTTCATTCCTTACAGGTTGGTAAGGTAGTGTTGATGACACAAAAATGTAGACATTATACAAAATACTAAAATAAAGACACTAAATCTTTTAGTTGAGTTTAGTAACTATCTTGGGGCAGTCACGGGAATTTGAATTCCACATTAAATATCAGAATAAAAATATTAAACACTTAAAGATGTTGATTTCAGGTATCAAACGTATCGAAAAACAGAAAATAAAGTGTTTAGTTTTGAAGATGTTTTTTTACAGTCTGACACAACTATATTTTCGAACAGTTGTAAATTTTACAGTAAAAACTATGTAGTATACTCTAAAACATTGTTCAAAAGTAACAGTAAATGAATTGTACACTTTGAAATTGTCGTGTATATAAGATAATACAATATATACGGTAAACCATTAGTAACTGGACAGCCAATATTTTACTGTAAATTTTAAGGTACTGTTTTAGTGTAGTATTTTTTCCCATTTTGTTTTAATATAAAAGCAATACGCGCTTATTGTTAGGTTATTTTTGTCTTTTTTTAGCAGCACATATCTCACATTGCTCAATTAAATCTATATATGTTCGCGTGCTTATGAGTATGTAATAAGAATATGTAATTTATAGAGTATGTAATAAGAGTATGCAATAAGAATGTGTAATTTATAGAGTATGTAATAAGAGTATGCAATGAGAATATGTAATTTATAGAGTATGTAATAAGAGTATGCAATAAGAATATGTAATTTATAGAGTATGTAATAAGAGTATGTAATTCATAGAGTATACAATGTTTACTGCACAACTCTACTTTTAGTTTTCGGTCAATGGGTGTTATGAACTTGGATGTGAAAGTGAACAGTTTAAACCAAAGAACTTGCTTTAACGAAATTATAGTCCTTCAGTAAAGCTCTCAATTTTGAAGCTGGTTTCGAAACACTGCATTACTACAAAATATTATCTGCACTTTATCGGAGAATCTAAGAGCAGAAACTTGTTGCAATCTGAATAAAGGATGAGTGTTAGAAGAGCCACCACTTATTTCTCATAAAGTTCTAAAATGTTAGATTTGTGCAAATCTTATCTAAAATTATGGAAAGTTATAAATAAGATACAAAATAATGGCTGGAGACGGCTTGAATGGGTAATGA
>NW_013667453.1:95366-98795 GCF_000517525.1 Limulus polyphemus
TTCTCATTACCCATTCAAGCCGTATCCAGCCATATTAGCCTCAAAGTGGGTCCTCGTCATCGAATTTGAAGATACAAAAGATAAGCAGGCACTTAAATAAATTACAAAACGGGAGAAAAGTATAAAACTTAGATGGAGAATAACAAGTGATTTAGGAAACAATAGGAAAATTATTGTCAAAGTAGATTAAAGGTTTGTTTGTTTGTTTTAGAGCAAAGCTACATTGGGCTATCTGCTGTGTCCACCGCAGTGAATCGAAACCTGGTTTCTAGCGTTGTAAGTCCGCAAACATACCGCTGTGCCACTGGGAGACAGAGAAGAGAGACAAGCGCTTACTAACTTAAGAAGTGATGTCGATATTTTCATAGAAAAAAGTGATAAAGCCTAGGCTGTTGAACATTTGGTCAAAGATGAAATTTATGTTTGTTTGTTTGAAGTTACGCACAAAGCTACACAATGAGCTGTCTGTGCACTGCCCACCACGGCTATCGAAACCCGGTTTCTAGCGTTGAAAGTCTGCAGAAATACCACTGTGCTACTGGGGGACTGAAATTTATAAAAATAAAACAACTGGTAAAAATATAACACGTGATAAGGTGAAAAAATAATGGACTATAAATTGAAGTTTAGTAATAATTTAACGAATAGTTTCACAAGTAGTTAAAAAGAAAATCTACAGCAGGGTTAAACATTTTATATACCAGTACCTCTACAATACTATATGTCTCAAAAGTTCTAAAATTGTCTTTGTGGCAATAGAGAAAATGAAACATGTTTAATTTTTTAGCTTAGGAGATTGGATATTTCCCTCTCACGAAATTTTATAATGTTATCTCACATAAATGCAACGGTGACGTGTTTTCGTCTCTTGCAGATAAATAACAGGCTTTGAGCTAAGCTGAGCTTTCGCGTGATTTCTGGGATATTTCTTTTGGCTTGGCCACGTAATTCGGACATAGAAGTATGGAAAACACTCTTCCCTATTTTTTAAAGGAAGTAACCAGTTGAAATAGGGAATAATTAACTGTGTCCAAGTTTATATACGAGTATCATGTTTAGCGATACTTAACCTCATCAGATTTGAATATAACCATCGTTCAGCGAAAACATCTGTTACCACTAAATTAGAGCAGAATTTATTTTATTTCATTTGTTCCATCATGAAACTTTGTTGTGTTGTCTATTCCTGTAGACGAAAAGGATTAAATTTGAGAAATTATACTTCATTGCACATTTTGTGCTGAACCTCTATTTAGAGCAGCTACTACAATTAACTGTAAAAAAACCAGTGCACGAAAAATAGCACAGAGTGAGGTAGCGTGGTTGAAAATTTGGTGCTGTGTAAACAGGATTAGTTTTGAGGAATTTCTCAGTTTGACGTGTGTGATTTTATAATTTTTTTGCACACTTAAGAAATCAAATTTTTCCACATATGTGCAAGAGGAGAAAGGACCACAAAATGGACGCCAGAATCTCACATTTTGTACTTCCTTAGAAAAGTTCGTCACTTGTGTAAAGGGCTATGTCTACAGTCTTGATCCAGCTACAGGTCCATGGAATCAAACCACAGCCTGGAACTTTTCATGCGAGTAAAGCAGCTTCCATTATGTTTGTACTTCATCAGGCAGAAAATACAACACAGGTGACTTGCGGTCTGAAACAAAGTGGGGAGGTCTCTATAGAACCTCCATGTTGTTTCTAAACTATAGTATTGAGTTTCACAGTTGGTTATGGACACATGTGACCAGAATGAGACTAAAGATGCCACTGGAAAACAAACTTCTGCCAGCCAGAGCTAGCACAAGAAACAGAAAGCACCATAAGAAAGGGATGGTGAGACATGAGACAGCAAAGAGCTTCTCTGAGAGGAAAAGTGTGCTGTTGGAACTACTGAGACTCTATAGGAAGCTAAAGTTCTTGTAGAGCATGTTTATAATATGTTTTCTATGGATAAATATTATTCTACCAATCAAAACAAAATGGGCTCCAAATTCAGAAGTATATTGAGACTCCCAGGTATCTACATGAACCTTATCTATGATGTCATGTGTGTTTCACTTCTTTGTTGGCCAAGATGCCACTGGAAGTTATTGTATTTGCTACATCAAGTAAATGAGTGTGAATTAAAGCAGATAATGGTACAAACATTTAAGAAGACAGGTAAAGAATACCTGAACAGTTTTCTAAGAACTTGAGACAGGTAAATGTCTTCAACAAATAGATTCAGAGACAGGTGGTGCAATGCTTGATACTGAGTCTAAATGGCCCAGCACTTAATATAATAAGTATTTATACAAGGACAATTTAACTGACTGGGACAAGTTGCAGCTGAGTTACCTATTAGAGATCCATGCTATTTATTAGACCAAGTTCAGTGCTGGAAAGTGAAAGATCCCCAAAAAATTGGCAACCTTTGTGAATGATATGCACAGTCATAAGGGTAAGGCATATCGTATTATGAAAATTGCAGATTGCAAGTATATTATCCTTCTGGATAACTTTATTGATGATGTGCAGTATCATGTGGACATTCAGAATATCCAAACACTCATAGCGGCTACTTCTATGGCAGCTAGGTTTGAGGTGTACTAACAACTGATTACAGGAGAGGACGAAGGTCATAGAAGCGGTTGCCATGGCATCAGCAGCAATGACTTTCAGACTTGCCCATATGTTGAAAAACTCGAGCTCAACAGCTCTACCCAAGACTCTCCTGTTTAAGCATCTCTAGTGCTTCAGCACAACTACACTGGATACCAGTGAATGGTCAGGGCTATCCAGATTCCATTATGGTTGTGCTACAGCATCAGAAGGTACCTTCCTCGATATAGTGCTTTAGGCATGAAGAATGGAGCGTTGCTTGAGTTGTGGAGTATTGAAAACATTTCAAGAAAAACTGTTCCTTGAAAAGATAGCAGAGACTGATGCAAGAGCGACATAGGCAAGCTACAGCTACTGTAGTTCTGACCCCATTACACTGACAAAGTTCAGATCAGGCTTTGAACACCAACCTAGATGGCACACTAGTTAGCTTGTGTTCAAAGGTGTAGTAACAAGTCTAGCTTACATAGGGTTGCGTGAAGCTTGGTATAAGCCAGTAAAGGTGCATAGAAGAAAAGTCAAATTCCTAGTTATACAGGAGCTCCAAGAATGCTGGTTTATCTTACAATGTACCAGACTTAAAATAAGTTTTGGGTCTTATTTTAAGTCTATTACACTTTATATGTGATCCTTTGTGCTAACTCTTTTATCGAAATTACAATGTACCAAGTACCTTAAATGAAACCACAAGTTGTGTTACTTAAAATACTTTATTCTGACAAAGGATGACCAGCTAGATGTGAGTAGAAAGGCACGTTTCCAACTTCATCTCAATTGTGAATGAAGTGCAAGTGGAAAAGGCCGAACAAATATGGTTACTTTAATTAT
>NW_013667453.1:99064-119467 GCF_000517525.1 Limulus polyphemus
GCCTATCTATGACCTTCAAAAAGTTGACGACTCTACATGTTTCGATGTTACAACGTCATCTTCAGTTGCAATGTGTCTTAATGGCTGCCAGAACATCTCAAATCATTAGACGATAATTATACAGACTCTTTGTACTCAATACAAATGACAGAAGTTTAAATTAATTGCTGCCTAAATTTTCCAGATGGTTGTTTTGGTGGGATAGGAAAAACATGGTGCCATGTAGACATGTGATGTCTGTTCTACAAGCCCCCCTCTTCCCCAGTGGCAGAGTGGTATGTCTGCGGACTTACAACACTAGAAACCGGGTTTTGATAACGGTGGTGTGCAGAGCACAAATAGTCCATTGTGTTGCTTTGTGCAATAATAATTATTGTACAGATTCCCCGGAGCATTATAATATTGCTAGAGCTGAAATTGAGAAGTTGATATTATATCCTTCAGAGAGTGGGTGAATACTGTGAAACACATTGCTACCTGTCCACTGAACAGACATGTGTTTGGATGTATTGGAAAGTGCTTACTGATTTATAACTTTAGACCTTACTTCTGGATACTAGCAAGTTAAACTAGACTATGGGAGCAGACATAAGACTGGTTTTAGCATTCAAGCTGACTTCTAACTTCTATGTCATGTGATCTGGTCTCTGCACCAGCCACATTTGATTGTTTAATGTAGATTGGCTAAAGCTGAAACACATTTTTAGATAGTATATAGATTATGGCTAACCGTTTCAGTTATTTCAGTATTTTTTCTTCAGTTGAAGTGTTAGTGACAGTGGAATTAGGACAATAATGTTGCAAAGACTGGGTGGAGTAGAACACATAATTGCATATATTAGTTGTATCTTAATGGCTCCTAAACGTAGATACTGCATGACAAAGAACAACTAGCAATTAAATGTAAGGTATTATCAACACTACCACTATGGTAAAATTCATATAGACCACGAGTCAATAAAATGGCTGATGAACTACAAAAATCTGGAAGGGCTGATCGCTCACTGGATCAGAACATTTTATGATTATGACTTTGTTCAACACCACTCTGCAAGGAAGAGGCGCGATATGGCAGATGGATTATCTCTTGAAATGGTGAGAGCATGTCTGTTTATTCCATGATAAGACCCTGGACACTGTAGTACGAAAACCATCGAAGAAGTTATGACAGACAAAAGAGGGAGGAATTAATTATTTTACCAGTAGATAGGTTCTACAAATAGCTCTCCAATAACTACAGAAAGAGGGAAAGCCATTCACACTAGGGAAATATCCATAAGAAAGTTGTAGATTGTTTTTTTTAAGAATACAGTTGGTTCAGTTTTATTATTACGTTTATTAAGTTTTATTTAAATTCTGTTTCATTCATCACGTATTTATCTATATTATATATAATGAAATATTTGTATAATATCGATAAAAGGTAGCTTCCTCATTGTTGTACGATTTTAAGCAGCATGTTGTTATAACTTTGTGTCAATTCGAATATTCATAGCAGTTTGTACGTAGCCAAAACACGGCTATTTGCGTTCACTGACAGACTAGAGGGAAAAGAGTTAGCTAACAGCAACTGCCGCCAACTCATGGGCTACTTTAATTGAATAACCCACGGCCTAAAAGTGCAAAGTGCAATTTCGCAGTAAGAAGACGCTAACCAAACTCGTAAAAATAGGTGTAATTGTGACAAACAAAAACTGTCAACAGTTAAAATAGCATTTCAAAGCCTAGGACAAACATTAGCAAAGATATGGTAAAAACAATTTATTTTAATAAAATATTCAGAAGAATAACGAAAAAGAAATAAATAATTGTTGCGTCAGCGAGGTCACGTGACTAGTGTCACGCCACCTGCTTTCTAGAACTATCCCGTTCCTTCGGGAGTGCTCTAGCATTTACTAGATTGGGGGGTGGTATGGTATATATAAGATGGTCACGGCGTGACGTGACAATGTGTGTGTAGACAGTGAGTAATTGATCTGCAGTCAGAGAGTATTATTGAAGTTGAGCACGTTAGTTGTTATAGCGTTTGTTTTAGCGTGATTGTTGAAATTAAGTGTATCGTAAAGTTATATTCGGAAAGAATAAACCAGTTTTATTAAGTAAGGACTTGTGTTGCTAAAGTTTCGTCGGAACGAATTTACGGAAAATTAATTAACAAACGGAGACGTAACATAATGTTTATAGATAATTCAAAGGAAGGAGAATCAAATCAGGTAAAACATCGTAAGATTCTAGTGTATGAAAATTTTAAAACAAAAATAGGTCAATATCAATGTTTATAATTCGAAAAAAAAATATTGATCTCAAAACTTTACTGCCTCTGACTTTCCTAGTGTTGTTTACAAACTGAACTGTAATTACTGTGGATCCAAGTGTATCGCTGAACTGGCGAGATTACTAAATACTAGAGTTTCTGAACATATGCATATTCATGATATTAGAAAAACACGGGGTTCAAGAAGTCTTGATAGAAATTAATAAAAACCCTATAACCCGAGCGCTTTCGATTGATTGGTTGTTTGGTGCTTAATGGCGCAAAGCAATGAGGCTATCTGCACCAAACAACTGCTAAAAACAGTGAAAGTAAGTTAAAGTAAAATGTAAAAATACGGCGAGTTAAAACCAATATATGTCGATAAAAGATTTATGTATAATTAAAAAGACCTGTATTGTGTAAAAAATTAAAAATACAATCTAATCGGACAGATCGGACAGTGTCACCATTACCAATGATGCTGTCCAACATCAGGGGTAAACTCTTAGAAAACATGTGTCTAAAATGGTGTAAAATGTGGGCTACTGTGACTTGAGTGTCACAATGGCTACACATCGGTGGGTGAATACCTGATAAAATAAAACGATGGGTTAAAAAACTATGACCAATGCATAGCCTTGCCATGGCTACTTCCTCCTTCCAATCATTACAGAAGCAAGACGGCCAATGACCAACAGAAGGTTCGATCTGGAAAAGCTTGTTATGACATTGCTCACCCCAAGTCGACTGCCAACTGGCACGAAGCCGCGCCTTGAAGACAGGACCGTAGTCCATGTATGGTACAGGCACGACCATGATGGCACCAGAGCAGACAGACTTAGCTGCGGTGTCAGCGAGCTCGTTCCCGTGCATACCGACGTGGCCAGGGATCCAGAAAAACTGGATGGAAATAGAAGATGGAGAAAAGTGGGCCAATCGGTGTTGAATATCGACGAGAACAGGGTGAGAACTAACGTTAAACGATTCCAGGGCCAGTAGAGAGCTAAGAGAATCAGTGTAAATAGTACAATTACTGTACTGCATAGCTTCTACATGATTCAGGGCAAGAGAAATAGCATACAACTCGGCAGTGAACACAGAAACTGTAGAGGGGATCCTGCGAGAAACTACCAAGCCACAGCACACCATGGCAGAACCTACAGAGTCACCCGATTTCGAACCATCCATGTAAATAGGAAGAGAGGATTGGCTCGAAAGATGTTCAGCAAAAAGAAGATGATACTTCCAATCGGGAGTATCTGCCTTCTGCAGATGACTAAGATAAAAGTCACAGGAAGGGATGGTAATAAGCCAAGGTGGAATGGGCTGATCATTGGGGACAACAATGTCATCCAATGCCAGACCCAATTCAACCAGTTGTGCCTGGATATGAAGGTCAAAGGAAGGAATAGCAGACCATCTGTTCCGAAAGAGCATGGCACATCGAGGAAGAAAGACACAATCCCAGGTGGGATGCCGTGGTAAGAATTGAAGCTTGGTAGTATATTGTAAAGAAAGTTGCAAACGACGGAGGTGAAGAGGAGGTTCGTGGGACTCAGTGTACAAACTCTGGACTGGAGAAGTGCAAAAAGCCCAGGTGCAGAGCCGAAGCCCCAGATGGTGAATGGGGTCCAGCATCTTCAAGGCCGAGGTCATGGCTGAACCATAGACCAAAGACCCATAGTCCAGTTTGGATTGAATCAGGGCACGATAGATCCTGAGCATAGAACATCGATCCACTCCCCAAGAGCTGGAAGAGAGGGCACGGAGAATGTTCAGAGCCCTTGCACACATGACATGTAGCTGCTTGATGTGCAGAATGAAGCTAAGCTTATGGTCAAAGATAAGTCCCAAGAACCTTGCCTGAGGAACCACATGAATAACTATATCGCTGAGACAGAGCTCGGGATCGGGGTGGAGACCCCATTGGCTGCAAAAATGCATGCAAACGGTTTTGGAAAAAGAGAATTTAAAACCGTTTGCAGTGGTCCATGTCAACAACCGATTGAGGGCAGTCTGAAACTGCTGCTCAATAAACCTCATGTTTGACGACTGACACGAGATGTGGAAGTTGTCGACATAGAGCCCATTTGCAACAGTCAGAGGAAGATTATTAGTGATGGCATTAATTTTAACACTAAAAATCGTGACACTCAAGATACAGCCCTGAGAGACTCCAAGTTCCTGTGGAAAGGAACGGGAAAGAGTTGAACCCACACGAACTTGGAATTGCCTGTTCAGTAAAAAGTTTTGAATAAAAATGGGTAGATGGCCACGCAACCCATAGGAGTGGAGGTCCTGCGAAATCCCATACCTCCTTGTGGTGTCATAATCCTTCTTGAGATCAAAGAACACAGAAACAAGGTGTTCTTTCTTGAGAAAGGCTTCCCTGATCGACGTTTCAAGTCGAATCAGATGATCCATGGTGGAGTGCTGTCGACGGAAACCACCTTGGGTGGGTGAGAGGAGCATGTTCAATTCGAGGAAGCAAACAAGACGAGCATTAGCCATCCTCTCTTGGACCTTACAAAGACAACTAGTCAAAGCAATGGGGCGATAATTAGAAGAAATCTTGGGATCCTTCCCAGGTTTAGAGAAAGGGAGGACAATAGCCTGGCGCCAAACATCAGAAAAACGTGCTCCTGCCAGATCCAGTTAAAATAACCAGAAGAATAGCAAGAGAGGCAGGAGAGAGATGGCGCAACATCTCATAATGAACATCATCAGGTCCGACCGATGTACTACCAGACCGATGAACAGCAAATTTGAGTTCCACCAGTGTAAAGGGGCGATTATAATCATAGAGACGATCGGCCCAAAAGAAAAGAGGCGATCGCTCTGCCCGATACCTGGATGGCAAAGTAGGCAGGGGAAGAAACAGGAGTGCTAGAAGCACGAGAAAAGCTGTGGCCGAAAGCATCAGCAATGCTCTGGACATCAGCAACTTCCTGGCCATTGAAGAGCAAGATGGAAAGGGGATGGGAAGCATACCTCCCAGTGACTTTCCGAATCTTGTCCCATACAGTTTTGGAACTGGTGGTAGAAGAGATGCTGGTATTGAACTTAATCCAAGACTCCTTTTGGCTTTGACGTCGAACCTGCCGAGCATGGGCATGGGCCCTCTGATAAACAATGCAGTTAGAAAGAGAGGGATATCATCAGAAGGTATCCCAGGCCCGTTTTTGAGCCTTATGTGCCTCCTGGCAGGCAGGTCTCCACCATGGAAAACGTGTCGAGGTCATAGGAGTAAAATGAGCAGCTGCCTGGACAATACAGTCAGTCACTGCAACCACAAAGTCGTCTATTGATGGCAGACAGATAAAGGCAGGATCAAGTTCAGTGAGAGAGGTGAAAGATGGCCAGTCAGCCTGGTCCAGCTTCCACCATGGCACTCGGGTCGGGTGGCATCGACCAAGGCCAACCTCCCTCATAGTGATAGGATGATGGGTCACTGTCGACCATCCAAGAAAAGCGAGTGAAAAGTGAAGGCGAGCAAATCGAGAGATCAATGGCAGTAAAAGACTGACTAGGTGCATGAAAATAAGTATATGTTCCAGTATTGAAGAGAAAAAGGTCGTGATCCGAGAACATATGCTCTATGGAACGACCTCTTCCATCAATATCAGCACCACCCCAGAGGGGGTTGTGTCCATTAAAGTCTCCCAGAAGTAAAAAGGGAGATGGCAGCTTGTCAACGAGAGCATCAAGGTCCGATTGAACATAAGTCTCCCCAGGAGACAGGTAGAGAGAACAAACAGTGATGGTACGACCCAAGGAAACACGGATGGCTATGGCCTCCAAGGGTGTATCGAAGGACACAGATAAGGAGGGCACATGCTGGTCGACCAGCAGTGCCACCTCTCCGTGTACTCGCCCATCACACAACCTGTCATTCTGGTACAAAGAGAACTGCCAAAAGGTGACTGTATCAGAAGGTTTCAGAAATGTTTCCTGTAAAGAGAGACACATGGGATGATAGGAGTCAATCAAGGTCTTAATGTCATCGAGATTATAACGAAAACTTCGACAGTTCCACTGTATCAATGTGGCCAATTTTATGTAGGTTTAGGAGAAGAGGGTGGAGAATCCTTCAGTTTATGACCACGCCATTTTTCTTTACTAGATGGAGGTCGATCAACCTCTATGGATCCTGCCCTTGATCGAGTGGGCAAATCTCTGTCATCAGAGTTAAAATCCAATGACCGAGGACGTGATCGAATGATCGTCCTGCATTTAAAGGTCAAAGAAGGACCCGAGCAGACACCAGAGGCTGGTCCCCGAGGAGGTTGCCCAAGGAAGTCACTGGAAGGAATAGTAGGGACAGAGATTGGAGTAGACATAGACCTATCAACTCTAATATCCATGGAGGGCAAACGACCCTTTACATGGCGTGAAAAAGACTCAGATGGAGGCATGGAAAGGTCTGTCTGTACTCCCACTGTAGCAGTGGAGTGGAGTGCAGTGGCATATGTCCGAGGTGGAGTAGGGAACAATAGCTTCCGAGCCTCAGGATAAGAGATGTTATTAATAGTCTTCAAACGATTTACCTCTTTTTCCTCCACCCACTTAGAGCAAGACCTAAAGTAAGAGGGGTGGGAACCACTACAATTAACACAGTGAGGGTCCAGTTTGCACTTGTAGGCGTCATGGTCCTTGCCACCACAACGAGCACACGTCACAGAACCACGACAAGATGTCTTTAAGTGACTGAACCACTGGCACTGAAAACATCGAAGAGGGTTGGGAATATAGGGCCATACCTTACAGTTCAAATAACCTGCCTAACAGCGGCAGGTGGATGTGGTGATGAAAACGTCAAAATCAGAACTGAAGTCAGCACCATAATTCCATCGTGGGGAATTCAAGGCAGCGTGGGGAGTAACCTCAAGGGGTATATCCCCGATGGTCTTTGAATTCAAGAGGAGTTCACTGTGCTTAGCTGTGGATATTTCAACCAAGATGTCTCCAGAACGGAGCTTATTAACTGATTTTGGAGAGCAAGCAAGCCCCTCTAAGCCCTTCTGAATAAAACAGGGAGACATTTGCCCAAAGATTTATCGGATAGTGAATGCAAGATCAGAAAGCGAGGTACAGGTCCACCTTGTGGTGAAGACTGCTGTTCAAAGTCTTCCAGGCGTGGTCGTTTACCAATAAGCTGAGTTTTTACTATTTTTTTATTTGGATTGGGGGGATCCATAATTAAGAAGAAAGATTCAGTGCCCACTGACCCCATTCGCCATGGAGTACTACGAGGGGACGCACTACAATGTCAAATAAGGACACTGCAGCAATGTCAGGGTTTCGTGAGCACTATACCCAAACATCAGCATCAGATACGATGTCCACAACACCCGTTGAGAACGCCCAACACTGGTACTCAGTTGACCATTACCCGAGTGGACCAGCCAACTGACCCTGGGGGGGGGGCAATGCCACCCGTCTACAGGAATTCAAGGCCAACGTGGTGTGTTGCAGTGCCCCAGACACCACTCAACAACCAGGATCCTCTCATCCCCTTTAGGGTCGCCACACACGACAAACACGTGGGTGGATGTTTAGATCACAGAGGAAGTAACTGAAAATACAGAACCTTCCCTGGGAGGTCCCCTCACCACATACAGGAATCCACGTCGAGGGGAGCGCTTTCGAAAGGTGGACTTTTCTTCTTCAGGGGCAAACATATGCATACATATTAAGGTGTTTATCAACACTCACAAACTCTCCATAAAATTGATTTCAAGAACGCCAAAACCTAATCCATTAATTTAGTCAAGTCGTCATAAAAATTAAAGAAACAATCTTCTTAGCAATATGAAATAAGTAGAAAACAATAACCATGCTAACCTTTCTGGTTAAATTGTTATCACTAACAGTAAAGATAATACCCAAAATGGTATTCTTAAACCTTCATTGCCGATGATGTATTTATTTTCTATCCTTAAAGCTTTATTATTTATACTGTGCCCTCGGTGGCTTAGCAGCAAACTTGAAGGCTACAACGGTAAAATTCGAAGTTCGATCCCTATGATGGGTCTAGGATAAATAGTCCATTCTGCAACATTGCCCTTAAAACAAAGCAAATATACTTATACCACATCACAATCCATCATTCTAATTCTACATATACACTGATTTTAGTTAACCTTAGACATAAAATAGTGATAATTATTTCTCAGACTGCTACATATTACATATCAAGAATATATATATATCTGTTTAATAATTAATAATATTTTATAAACAAAATACAATTATGTAACTTATACATCATATACTAATTTACATTAAATAAATTATACTTCAAACTGGCTTTGTATGCAACACCTTACGAAGAGTTAAAGCACACATTTTTACATGCTTTCTGTGTGCGCCATCATTAGTGACACCTTTCCATGAACAGTGACAATCAGAAGATGCTTAAAGTCAGGTAAAGTCTACGGATTGCGTCAATACAATAATCAGCTGAGAATACAGATTTTATCCAATCTCTGAAAACAAAACGACTGTTGCTAAACACCACTGTTTCTATGTAATGCCTCCACTGAAAGCTACTAATTAAAAATATTGTTGCTAAACACCACTGTTTCTATGTAATGCTCCCACTGAAAGCTAGTAATTACAAAAACTGTTGCTAAACACCAGTGTATATCTATATAATGCTCCCACCGAAAGCTAGTAATTACAAAAAATGTTGCTAAACACCACTGCGTTTCTTTGTAATTATTTCACTAAAAGCTAGTAATTACAAAAACTGTTGCTAAACACCAGTGTATATCTATATAATGCTCCCACTGAAAGATAGTAATTACAAAAACTGTTGCTAAACACCACTGCGTTTCTTTGTAATTATTTCACTAAAAGCTAGTAATTACAAAAACTGTTGCTAAACACCAGTGTATATCTATATAATGCTCCCACTGAAAGATAGTAATTACAAAAACTGTTGCTAAACACCACTGCGTTTCTTTGTAATTATTTCACTGAAAGCTACTAATTATAACTACTGTCGTGAACTGCCATCTTGTGTCTGTATAATGTTTCATTGAAAGTTAATAATTACAACAAATGTTCCTCTACATCATAGTAATTCTGTGTAACAAATGTATACACAGCGAATTTTCGCTGAAAAACGTTTCTTCATTGAAGATTCTCACGGAAAGCCACTTCTCTATTTGCTCACATTCCTTGTTCATTTTTTGTTGATAATTTGTAATTTCATGTTTTCAAACGCCTTCACTCATAACATCTCAGCATACAATTGGCCACATCCAAACACATGCTGTGATAAGTAAACACTTACTCCATAAAGTGTTGTGACTTGGCTTTTGTTTATTGTCATAGCAAAGACTACTTTGAAAGGAAGTTGTCTCCTGTGTAACTTTGACGGTAGGGCTGCATGTGATAGCCATAAAGTGATTCTTGGCAATAGAACGTGTTTTCCAGTAGCCTCTTCATTATCACCTCAAAGTATATTGTGTTAACATCACTGATACTAATGAGATCAACAAAGGTCAGATCAACATGATTGGTACTGATAAGATCAACAAAGGCCAGATACACATGATTGGTACTGATAAGTTCAATAAAGATCAAAGAGACTTCATTGGTACAGATAAGTTATCATTCTATGTTTGAGCATACTGGTGTGAAACCATTTTTCAGACTGCTACTCTAAATTGTCTAAAATTGTCGTGACAGATTAAGAGAATATCTCAGATAAAGAAAAAGAACTCAAACCTAAATCAAGAACAAAACAGTGTCCCTATTAGCTTGAGATTTGTGAAATACCTTCCTTTATTTTTTCTCATCCATTTCGTAGATGCCGACTTTTCTTTAAATGGTAACTTACTGAGTTGCAAAAATTGTCTGAGACTTCATACAGCGGCCACTATTAAATAATCGATAGATAACACTTTGACAGAATGTGGACTGCAAAAAAGATTGTTAACTGTGAAAAGTATTAACAGATCTTACTTTGTTACAATTTTACCACGGCTGAATTCCCTGTTTGATTATTGCCTGAAATTAATAATTGTAAATGTTCTGAAACTTGACATAAATAGAGACAATAGAGTAAAAAAAGGTCATGTTTCAGCGGGATAACGGTGAGATATATATGGATACAACAACTTGTTAGAGGATCCTGTTTCTTTTAGATCAGATTTTCAGAAAGAGAATGAACCTGGAGTCTGACATCGGATGTAGTGGAAGTTAAGACGAAGGTTATTGTACTTTTGACGAATAAAAGGGTTCAGATCAGCTATTTTTGGGCTTCTTTGGCAGCCCAGAACAGCTAGAAAAGCTAAAGAGCTAGATAAGGTCTATTTCACTCCTAGTGTGTGTACCATGCTGGAAGATATAAAGAACCTGTTCCATTCCTTACTGTTGCCATGTAATTACTGAGGTAATTACTAAAATTCTGTTAGGATGTGGAGTTGGAAATGTTTAGATTATTTAAGGTTAAATATTAAAAAATTAAAAACTCTACGGACAGTGATCACTCTTAGTAAGCAAACTAAAAAATATAGTCCTCAGAAGTAGAACAAGAAGGAAAAATTAAACGAAAAAGTATTTGGTATACAGAACAATTACAGCGTTATTTCGAAAATAATCGAACAGATAAGTTAAAGTTAATTGGGTAAACTTCTATTTTTATTGACCTGAATTTCATACCCTACCACGATGAAAAGGAGATAGCTGAGATAAACAGGAAAATATTTGAAGTTATGTAACTCTTTTGAAGCAAAACATTGAAAAGCGAAAGACCCAATGGAGAAGTTTTCCTTACAAAAATCATGGAAATATCAGAATCAAAAACACGTGCTATGTAACAAACACCAGCAAAAAAGTGGGTAAGCTGGTGATTATTTTTGTGTGTGGAAACATTTCAAATTTCATAGTTTCAGCGTGCAATGTTTATAATACAATTTACTATCTCTTTTTACACTTGAAACTAGTGTCGGGCCGACCCTAAATCTCGCCATTTTAATTTGGGGTATATCTTCTTCTTTTTTTTTTTTTGTTTAATAATCATCAGGTCGAAATGAAAGTACAGTCAGGAATCAATTTATATACTTACGGGGATTAGGCGATTGGTCTCGTTGGTCCTGTAGAATAAGAGATCGCAATCCAAAGTCTGTTAACTTCACAACAAAGTGTCCGTCTATGACACAGTTTGAAGACTTTAATTTTCCATGGTAGGAAATAGAGCTGTCATGTATGAAACTCATGCCCTGTAAAACATTAAGAATTTCATGTTAGTGATAAGTATAGTGTTTAGTGTTTTTTATACATGTATTATCAAACTTTTATTTACTGTTTGTGCTTTATTTAAATGTACTTACACATATAAAATGTCCCCTGATTGATTTATTTATATCTGTCTTTCTAGTAATTCAATCCATCTACTCATGTGTATATTCTCTCGCTAGACTTATACATACTGCTGTATTTAATTGTTTGTTCTATTCCTTCTACTTCATTGATGTATCTCACGTTGGTTGTTTAACTTATCAATTAATAATAATATTTCTGGTTACCTATAAAGAAACGTTATATAAGTTACAAGTTAATCAACCAAAATTTATTTCCAAACTTAATAGTGATTGTCTTCAGTATCTTAACGTACATAATATAAAATTGGACTTGTAATTTCATTTACAGCTACACAAGGGCTTCCTGCGCTATCTGTCCCTAATTTTTAACTGATAGACTAGAGGGAATACAGCCAGTCAACATCACCCACCGCCAAATCTTAGGCTACTCTAATGGAAGATGGGATTTTATTGTCAGTTTTATAATGCACCCTCTGTCGTAGATTGCGGAGGTCGAGCTTAGCCCAGTAGTTAGTGTGCCGACCTATGGATCTTTGTGTCCAATGTTCTTGTCACGTTACCACAACAACAAAACTCGCACTTTGAAGTAGGGTGTATCTACTGTTCAGTCAGAAAAGAGTAACCCAATAGTTGATGGTTGGTGATATTGACTAGCTGCCTTCCCTCTAGTCTATAATATCAAAACTAGAAACGGCTGGCGCATTTAGCCTTTGACAAAATAAAAACATAGTGCAGATCGTGATTTTTAATTTTGGGCAAGAGGACGTGAACCATGGATCCTCAGATCTCCAGTCCTAAATGCTAACGATTGAGCCTCATACAGAACAGGGCATTTAAAAAGTACAGTTACTCTTAGTGAATCTAAAACCAGACTATCAATTGGATTATTATTTCTTTATAGGATGACTCCATTATATTCCAAAGTTTCAAATACATTGTTTTATTGTTGTCCACCAAAGCGATCAGAAATATAAATATTTTCACCACCTTTTAGTAAACAAGTTAAGAAAATAAATTATAAAGACGACAGAAGACTTCTATAATTGCTTACCTCGACTATATCATTAACGATTGAATATCTGAAATTCCAGTCCAGAGAAAATCTATCATTTTCCAACAGCTTCTAAGGTAAAACAATTAATAATTTTTAGTAGTTATAAGTCTACTTATAAGATAGCTACAAAACGAAAGTATTAAAAAATGTTGCCTTCATTATAGAAATGTAGAACATAGTTGAAGCGTATCCAGTTAGGTTTAGCAAACGGAAGTGGACTAACGAATTTTGTTCTGTGACAGTGGCTTCCATACCTTACTGTAACAATGGAAAAAAATATTATCTGAATATGTTTTAATAAATTTATTTATTTATTTTTGGCTTGGAATGTGTGAAGAGATAAATATACGAATTGTGATATTCGCGTTTTAATTATTATTATTGTTATTTATTGTTTCACGTTGTTTTTTCACGTGTAATCAAAATCCGTCAGATCCATGTATTATTATTTATTATATTTTCTGTTCCTAGATGTTTTAAACAAGTAGTCAAAACTTTTGTATTTATGAAATACGTACAAAAGAAATTTATTAATTCCTTTGAGTTCGCCAGTAAGCAGACAGTGTATAAGTTGCTTCACAAGATTGTGGAGCATAGGTTTCATTTAAAGTATGGTTTATCATTGTTATTTAGTAAAGTTAAATTAATGAAAGAACTAACTTATTGTGTAACATTTTATCTAGGGGACATTCTCTGCTTGTACTTTGTAATTCTATTGTATATGCTTGTCTAAATTTCTGGGTAGAGGAGAGCAAACGCTCTAGACAGAGCATATTATTTAATAAAGTCTTCGTCACTCTTGCTCATCACACACATCTTGGTTACATACACATAAATACGCGATCACTTGCCTTATAATATATAATACTGCCTTATTATTTTTGTGTAAATTGTTATGATTTCAAGTAAAAATTGGTTTTATGTGTAAATATGTGGATCCTGTCTTTTACTTTGCTGCCCAACCATCACACCTATCGGGAAACACATCCGCAAAGAAGATCCGAAAACTCCTGTTCTTGTGGACCCAGACTTCTTTGCTTTGCTGAAAAAAGCTCGAGATACCAAAAGTAGAGAAGAAAGGTGGAAAAACTTTTGGTGGCATGACCGGAATCTCACTATTATGAGTGTGATGTGCTGACAAGTAGGATCAGAACATCACTGGCTTATTGAGACAATACACCCAGGAGTATGATTACAGATGGCATTCTCTGTGTGTTGAAGGGCGTGTAGTCTGTTGAAAGGTATGCCACTAGCTGAAGGAGAGAGACAACTATGTAGGGTGGTTGGATTCAGAGGAAGCTTACTCCTGGATGTGGGATTTTTGCCATTGCTGCATAGATCCCTACAGGCCATCTCTTTAGTGCTGTAGACTCAGAAGATGAATGAGAGCCATCTGGTACACCCAGAAGGCCTTATAGAGTTTTTCTCCTGAGGTTAAATCTAGGTAGTAGAACCCATGTGATGAAGGATTGCAGATGAGAGACAGCAGGGGTGAATGAGCTTCATCACTGCAAACTGGCTTTCCATCAAGCGAGACAGCAAGATGGAAACCAATGCTGTGCTAGGGAACAACTACAAGAAGAGAGGTATCAAGCTTACCCATCAGTGAGAATTGAGGCACCATGGATGGATGAAGTCCACTTCACCAACCTGTATCACTTCATGATACACACTAGTCCCCCTCATATCTGCAAAGTGGGAGATGTGAAACACAGCTGATGGGTCAATGCAAGAGAAGCGACAATGTCACACCTCTGTATGAAACACAAGGCTCTTTCAAGAAGATGGGCGAATTGAAAACTCTTGATATCATGGGATCCATTATCTCTATTACTTCCCGATCAAGTTCACTCAAAGAAAAGGACACTAAACCCCGTGAGCCCAAGGTGGAGGTGAGGATAACCTCTCCACTGGTGGCTGAGAGAAAAAGCCATTGAAGGGCTTGGTCATGCCTTATTTGTTTCTAGACAGGAGCTTTCTGGAGTGAGCAGATCTGGGAACAGGCAATGAAGTGTCTGAAGCTGAACCTGGAGAGTCATGAGCTTGTTTCCACCAAATTGTCGATAGGGTGTAGTAGCTTCATGGCTGCAGTGGTCAGTCGAAGTGCCAATGTAAACCTTCCAATCACTGGGATAAGGTAATGCACAATCTAGGATGATTGATTTTCAAAAATATAATGTCTGAAAAACGTTTTCCCCCTTCCCAAAAAAAGTAGCAACAGTTGCCAACAATCACTGCAGGGTCTCTCCTGTTACAGCGAGGGCAGTCATTCGTTGTGTTACTAATGATTAAAAGGGCTTAGCAATCCTTGCCTTCCAAATCCGTGAGTGGTAATTTGCAATATGATTTATGGTATTACACTGTACACTTGCCGTTTGGATGATAGTTAGGACTATTGTGAGGGAAGATTGTCACTTTTATTGAAGTAATGGTAGTTTGCCTAAACCTGCTACGGTTCTTCAACGAGCAAGGCTCTACTATGCTATGTATTTAATGCTCCCATTTTATGCCAGGGTTTGTGTTTCTCACAAGAATGTTGATGTGCAAGTTAGTGGCAGAATGAAAGTTTTAGTACTGGTATGTGAATTTTAGTTGAACAATAATTCAGATAAATTCTGCCATGAAGTATATTCACAAGCCAGAAAAAAAAATATTGCATCTTATCACTTACAGATGGCAGCACGTTTTTGGACCATATCTGTCAGAAGATAACTTGGTAAGTAACTTGCGTGGTTGCTATGGTAATGGCGCACTTGCCTGAGGTGTAATGTCAGAGTTCTCACTAGCACACATGTATGAAACTTTACATTGTTATTTATGTCTTATCCAACACAAAGTGAATCAAACCTAAAGAACATAACTACGATGCAACCTATAGTGGAGAATATGAAAGTATGATCAGGATATAGAGACAACGTGTGAAGTTAACTGTAAATACTAGCCTGACAAGCACTAATCAGAGAAGCATCAAGACTGCTGATTTCATTAGTGTAAGGGAGGAATAATTCAGTTTTAACACTGAGATTTTACTAAGGTATCGAGTTTTGTTGGACGAGATGAAAGTATTGTAGTCTCCCATTATATGTGCATATGAACATGGTTTAAACCATGTTTAGCAAGTGTTGGTGGGCTGTGTTTAGTTTCGAGATGCTGAAACAAATGTTGAAATTATCTGTGAAACGTGAAACTCTAGAACAATATGTCTGAGCATGACGAATTTAGATTTGAGGCAACCCAATGTTTTGTTAGTTATGCAGAAATATTTTGATTGGAAGATTGAAATATTGGATAAATATATACATATATATTATTAACATAGATCAGTACAAGCTCAATTCTGCATGAAAATCTAAGACGTTACACTTCTTGTTTTAGGTGAAGTTTCTTGTTGATCAAAGTCAATAAGGAGATGATATTGAGGTTATAATGAATTATCATGGGCAGAGGAATCAGGTCAACACTCACATGGTGTTCCATGTATATTCATCACTGTTGTGAATACTCTCACTGGTGGTGATGGCTAGCTGCCTTCCTTCTAGTCTTACACTGCTAAATTAGAGACAGCTAGCGCAGATAGCCCTCGTGTAGCTTTGCGCAAAATTCAGAACAAACAAACCATCTTCCTTCTTTCCTCAGTCTACATATTATTTAGTTATTAACATAATTTAAAGGTCTTACCAAGCTGCCAAGGGCTGCACCTTACCAGCTCGTTGAATGATATAATGTTGTTACCTGAAATACAAGTCATTCTCGGTCATTTACAAGTCACCTAAGCATCTCAAAGATTTTATTCATGTTTTTTAGATAAAACCTATCTCAATCTTGTATTGCAGTTTAGGAAGTCTGTCAAGAGTATTCTTCTGTCATGATATTTACTGTTACTGGTTGCCAAGACAGGTTCATCATCATATGCCTCACTTTCTGCTTTAAATTATTTGAATTGCCCAATCAAACACTTTATGCTCATTTCTCCACATGGCTCCTGTCCATGAAATTATATCTTTCCTGACTGAGCCATTCATTGTTATGGTCAGAGTAATTCTTTGTATACATACCTATTCCATGACTGTGTTGACCAGAACTGATCATTCCTTCCAGATGCTGCTGCCAACCTTCAATATATGTAAATTAATGTTATCTTCCTCAATCTACCCAATAATACTGATGTTACTCAGAGGATATATCTTCTCTACACCCTGGCCTCACTGACTGACAACTTGACCAATTTCCGTCTCTCTGTTACTTGTTCATCTGCCCTCTCTTTAAAGTGGGTTAGATTCATTTGTGGTTGCTCCGAGTAGTTGGCCAAATCATCCAAAAAGTGTAGGTGTAACAGGATGTAGGTTTGGCTGCTCCTGGGGCTATTCTTATGGCTGCTTTTTGCACCTTCTACAACTTGATCATTGTTGATTTTTTCACTGGTGCACTGCTCCATATTCCATTCTAGTCGTGAGTGTTTCTCTCAGATTTATTAGGCTTCTGTACTACACTATCTACGATGTAGAAAATTTCAGAAGTGCAAGACTCTTCACTGATTTTTAGCTTTCTGTGATCAACCACAAGACCTAGAAAAGTAACAAATTTTTTATGCTGAAATAATCTTGTACATATTTCAGCATGAGGAGTGATGTGCCTATGTGAGAATTGCTAGCCAACATCCAGCATGCTTTATCTGGTTGTATGGGTACTTTGTTATCTTTTGTCCACTGGCAAAGGCTTTTTTCTCTTCACTTGTAAACCTTCTACTGTCACCATTGGCGTACGCGAGATGCTTGCAACAATAATATTGTCAAAACATTATACAGCATCACTTCAGGAACTTCCAGTACAATGAGCAGATCAACTGTATATACATTAAGGAGATGGAAGCTGATTTTAAAAACACCGGATCTCTATTTGTCAAATTTCAACTGACAGCACTTAGTATTCAGCAGGGCCAATGTACACAAAATGCCAATATCACCTCTACTGTAAGCATATTTAAGGTCATATACCCCATTAGTGCACTCATGTGTATACATTCATTTGAGGTTATGGATTGCTTTGGTTTTGCACCTTACACCTTTGTAGGCAGACAATCTTTCTTCTCTGGGTCTTACACGAGTCTTTTTACTGCTTTATCTGTACGTTTGGCATTACTATGACTATATTTCCATTAAGTGATGGTCTTAGAAAGGTTTAGGTGACGTTGCTATTGTGCAGTCTTTGACGTCCTTCTCTGTTATCACATTCATTATGAACAAATTAATTATTTTACCACCTCTACTTTCTCTTTGTTGAGAAAGTTTTAATTTTGGAATATCTCACACCATCTGGTCCTGGTGTAGAATCTCAATTTGTTTTTCAAACAAATCTCTCCAATTCATCTAGTGTCACTAGCATTTCTGACCACATTTCACTTTCTTGCTAATTTCTATCATTCACTTCCTCCATTCCCGCCTGCCTTTTTATTTATTTTTGGTGACTCATACGCCTCTTCAAGAAGGCATTACTTGTTCCATAAGTTTTGTCAGTTTCAAAAATTAGTTTTATATGCTGGGGTTTGACGAATCATACAGCTGAGAGAAATATTTCCCATATTACTTGCTTTGCTTTTTGCTGGAATTCTGAGGTAGCTTTATGTTTGATTGTTTTGGAAATAAGCACAAAGCTACACAATGGGCTATCTATGCTCTGCCCACCACGGGTATCGAAGCTCGGTTTCTAGTTTTGTTTTACTTGATCTGAGTTTCCCCTTTTTTACATCTTTTAGCCTTAGTGTATTTTTACTGACCTCGATTTTCTCTTTCCAGGCTTGCTTTCCTTCTGCTGTCTTCCATTTTACTTCTACGACTGATTTCTTCATTTCTCACCAAGAATTTGCATTTAATAATTATCGTCTTGAATCCTGTTCTAAATTGTAAGCCTGTAGTCTAGATGAGATTTTGAGATGGTTCTTTCATTGCTATATGCATGAGTATGGGCTTGTGGTCACTGACCATTAAAAAAACAGTAGCTTCAACTTCAACTCAAATAATATAGCAGGTGTAACAAGGGTGTGATCTATAATTGAGTCAGAGTCCCTCTGTCTCGCTATTTTTGTGAGGGCATCATTATTGGCTAGAATATAATTGACGTCTTGTCCAATGATATTCTATTCACATTTTGGTCAGTGTCCAGCGAGATGGGGCTCTGAAATTAAAGTTACCTGTAATGATAACTCTTGTTCCCATATTCATGAGAGGACTAGACAAAGTAGTCCATTTTTTCCTCTGTCATAATGTCACTGGAGACATATGAGTTGACCATGATGTATTACTTACATGACAGTGATCTTCAGGCTGACTACCAGAATCTCTGCTCCAAATCTGTCCTCTTTTAACATTTTCCTCCAATGTCGTGGGTTTAAAAAATAAATTGGTGTCTAAACCATATGATGTTTTCTTCAATAGTTTTGTTTTCTCAGGAATCATTTTATTTTTTACGCTGTTGTTATCCTAGAATAAAATACACTGCATAATATTGCTATGATTTAAAAATACAGATTTATTACTTAAACATTATAATGACTGCTAGCATGGTCTGGTGGAGGGTGCTCAACTCGCAAACTGCGGTTCTTAGTATCAAAAACATTTGCTAAACACGTTCATAATTTGGGCATTATAATGTGCCAATCAGTCTCACTACTTGTTGGTAAAGATTAGCCCAAGAGTAGCCAATGCATGGTGTTGGCTGGCTGCCTTCTGTCTAGACCAGGGGTTACCAAGCTTTTTTCACAGCGGGCCAGATAACTGAAAGAATGACGAGCGTGGGCGCATAACCATTTTGTTCAATACAGTACAGTGAATACACAAAACATAAAGACAACAAACATGTTTCTTTACCAAAAAGTTATCAAAGAAGGCGACGTTAGCAATAAGATAGTTATATCACACCCAGTGCACCTATATCCGAATCTCAGAAACTAAGCAGCAAAAAAGGTTAGTGAGATTTGTGAAACTGGCGTTTAGCTTTTGATATATCATCAATATTTGCTTTGGAATTGCTGCATCCAACCAAGAGAATTGCTTTCAAATGTTCATCAGTCAACCTCGTTCGATGAGCTGGCTTCACATACTTCATTTTTGAAAATGTTTGCTCACAGACATAAGTTGTTCCAAACACTGATGCCATACCAGAGGCAAATTTCTTCAACTTTGAAAACTCATCATCAGGTAAGCAGCGATAAAATTTAACAAGTTTTCCTTCTCTGTCCTTCTCTTTTAACAAGTCATTTGCTTGCAAATCAATGAGCCCCAACTGTAGTTCGACTGGCACGCCATCAAGTTTACAATCAAACGGATTCTGGAACAGAAGAATGTCACTCTCAATTCTGTCGAGATCTGAAAATCTCTCCAAAAAATGCTTATTTAAGTCACTGATGATCTTCTTCGGAAACTCGAGGTTGACATCTTCTGCGATTCCAGCGCGAAACTCTTTGAAACACTGAAAATGAGAGACGTTTCCTCCTTCCAGTTGTGCTTCAAACAATTATAGCTTTCTCCGAAATCCTTTGATGATTCTGTAGAGATCATATATAAGGTTATCCTTTTCCTGAAGTTTCAAGTTCAATTCATTCATGTGGGATGTGATGTCAACCAAAAAAATGACAACTTTGACAGCCAGTTTGGATCTGACAGAAGTGGATCAGCTCTATCCTTTTCGGTGAGAAAAATATCTATTTCTCTTCGGAGCTTATAAAAACGAAACAGGACTTTATCGCAGCTGAGCCACCTCACTGC
>NW_013667453.1:120467-123934 GCF_000517525.1 Limulus polyphemus
AGACCCTTCCTCACTCCAACCATGTTTTTCCTCCATCAACTGTAACACATCGAAGCTGATTCCACTGAAGGTTATAGCCTTGCAACGTTTTCTGCACTTCAATGAAAATGTCTTCTCCAGTTGTTGTTTCGTGCATGCTGCAAACGGATGCCAACTCTTCTGTGATCTGAAAGTCCAAATTAACACCATGAACGAACACGAGAAGTTGTGACGTACTCGAGAGATAGTAGACTCATCCAGCGCCAGAGAATACCACAAGCTTTTTCGCGTATCTGTAACACTATGTTCTCTCCAAGTTCTTCTGTTCTCCGCACAGCTGAACTTGCTGAAACGCTGATACTTCCAAACAAATCGGCTTTCCCAGGACATAAGTCATTTGCTGCCTTCTCTAGGCATATTTTACATATACTCCTTTATAGCCATATATATAGTTTAAGAATTGGTGAAACAAAATTGTTAAGTTTCTTTTGTTCTCGTTAACAATTGTTCAATTTATGGCCTAACATGCAATTTCTCGTGGAAAAGATTGCTTTAAAATAAGATACACTATATATAAAGGTATAAAGTGATCTGTACCACTGGCAATGCAAGTGATACCTTGAGCGTTACTTCCCTTATTCTCTACTGGAATGGTCATCAGTCATGTGGATAGAGTAAAAACTGCGAGGAATGATATAGAATAACGTATATAATGTTTTGCTCTCTTAGTCTGGAACATATAAATCTCAGTAGGTGTATATAAAAATCTAGATAAGTCTATGGTTAGACATTTTCAGGTATTAACTTAAAGTGCAGTCCTTTGTCCAGGGCTCTCACGCTTTTAATATTTTGGTGAATAAATAGTTATTTTCACTTTGTTTACATTATTTCCAGTCTCTTTCTTTCTCCAAATTCAGTCAAAGTCAGAATTTGGATATACTCCATAATACTTCATGGTCTGGTCTAATTATTTGTGGATATTGCTTCAAAAGTAAATCAATATACTTGAGAGTACCACATATGTATCTGGTACAATTAGTTGATAATGACTTAAAGGTAAATCGATAAACTGGAAAGTACCACATATGTATCTGGTACAATTAAACATGTGTCTGACGATTTATGTGATGATGCTCTACTAAATATTAATGGTCACACAGGTTTCTCTAAATTCTTTAGTTTTCACTTGTTATGTATGTAAATTACAATGTGTGAAATGTTACTTTAGGCATATTTATTAACCAGAATAATCTTAAAATTAACTTCAAAATTAGTGTTATAGACAAATTTAAATGAGATGTACTCTATTTAGAACTAATACGTCCCTAACTTTAATTCTCAATGCCCAGCTAGACTGTTTTACTCAGGAAACAAAAATTTATTTTTATAAATAAAAATACAAGCTCCAAGAGGTGCATTGAAGGTACATAGGGTTGAGCTGAGCACGTTATATTAAAGCCTTTTTGAATATGCAAATCAGCATGTCGTGACATCCACAACCAATATAAAGTCGTGTTGGAATGGCATGTACCAGAACTACATTATGACATTGTTTGAAATTTGATAGGCAGTGAGATGTCGCCAAAAATTGCTCACTTTTAGGAAGGGTATGTAACAGTCCTTCCTAACGCACTAAGATGATCGTAAAGATGTATTCATATCAAAGATCTATAATTTCCAAGATATGGATAACCCTTATACTTAATAACATTTAAAACAAAGGAATATGAACCAACTGCAACATGAAAGACCTGCAAAATGCAATATGTTGTAACGGGTGAGAATCCATAAACACAAATTTATAAAGATACGCAGGTCAATGGATACAGCACATATGAATTTCTGTAGAACCATACTGTTGGAATGGGCACCGTCATCTTCGTACACTAGATGGCTTATGAAAAGCAAGTAGAAAGAAGAGATTTGTTTTAGACATGACAGCCTTATGGTAGAGCTTTCTGTAATGGAAATTACGCTAAAGGGCTATTGCCAAAATGCACGTCCGTCAGATAACATATGATTGGGTGTGGTGACGTAGATTGTAACAACATGGTGAGACACCAAAATCGTTTTAATATAATGTACTAGACCTTTGTAGTATACCAGAGAGAGAAATTGATCACATGTACCTCAATCAATATAATTTCCTGAATTTATTTGTGTTCTGTCTTACTGCTTTTAAATTTTGACCTTTATTAATTCTGTTTAGATCTTATATATTAGCTGTAACCACACGTAACTTGGTGAAAAGTTGCGAGTCAATAAAAATAACTTCTGCTTTGCATTTATCTGTCAATAAATAAAAATTATCTATGTTATCATAATTAAGCTCTTTCTAAAGTTACATTAATTTATAATATATTTCTACTTTATTAAAATGTTATTGGTTACTTTGTGACATCACATTTCTAAGATACATCAATATGTCATACAATGACCACAGTCCAAACATACTAAAAAAATATAAACGTATACCTCAGTGCAAACAAAACGACAAACATTTTTAGATACATGGAAAAGATAAATTAATAATAATGTTATGTTAGTGTGTATGTATGGTAACGTACAGTGATATATATATAAACGTTTAAATCACGTGGACTTACTCGAAGGTTTCCACGCGGACAAAACTCTGTGAATAATACTATATGAGGCTCTTCTGGACACATGCCAATGAAACGTACTAGATTTTCATGCGATGAGTTACGCATCTAATAATAGAATATAAATAATGATTATTTTACACATTCATATTTGAAATATTTTTAATTGGGAAATCAAGAAAGATAGCTGTAATATTTCCATCAAACCACACTCGTTTTAAAATGTTTTATAGCTCTCACATTGCAGAAAATAATACAATTTATTCTGAACAAACCGGTCTAACCTTTAACCTTGATTAACATCATCTCCGTTCTTTTATCTGCATAATGTCAGATTCCGTCGATTACTAAAGATATCTGCCTCCAGTGGGGGTACTCATCTTGTAGTAGAATACTATACAACCTCGAACATGATAACAAAAGATTATAAAAACTCTATATTGGTATGGTCGAAGAGCTCTTCTCTGACTCATTGGGTATTGAAATGGAATGAGTCTAAGGGCTCTCTCTCCATAACTAATCTTTTATTATTTATGACGTCAGAAAAACACGTATGTTCAAGAAGTCTTGAAACAAGATTACAAAAACCCTATAACCCGAGCGTTTTCGAAAGGTGGACATTTCTTCTTCATAGACAAACTGGGAATGGTGGTGTAATCGAATGAGTGATATATAAAGAGAGTTGAGTGACGCCATGAAGGTGATCCGGTTATCCAGGAAATGTTTACTATATTTTTCCATGTACTGTTGTAAGCGTCCCGTTTCCGGTACAATGTAGCGTTATGTAAAAAAGGTGTTTGGGATATTTTGATGGAGGATTGGCTAAATATTATATATATATATATATGTATGTGTATATATATATATATATATATATATATATAC
>NW_013667453.1:124934-126766 GCF_000517525.1 Limulus polyphemus
AAAGATTTAGAGTTTGCAGTCCTTCATCATGTGGAATATTGGTGTAAAGGGAAGAAACATCCATCGTGCAAAGAAGACTGTTGGGTGGTAACTGTCCGTTAGTATTAATATCTTTTATGATGTTAAGAAAGTGAGTAGTATCCTTTATGTAAGAAGGGAGGGTACAGGGAATGCATTTTATGTGTTGGTCAACAAAAGCGGAGAGCTTTTCAGTAGCCATGTTTACGTTAGAAATTATGGGTCGGCCAGGATTGTTTGTGTATTTTGGGTAAGAGATAAAATCAACCAGGAAAAGCTTCTCTGGGTATCAAATAATGAAAGGTTTCTTTGTTAGTTTTACTGTTTTGGAGGAGTTCTTTAAGTTTATCAGTTATGGTCTTAATAAAGTGAGTTGTAGGATCATGTGAGAGTTTTTTCTGTCCTCTAGTTACCAGTTAGTTTCCATGATATAGTCATCTTTGTTAAGGATAACAATAGTTCCACCCTTGTCTGCTGGCTTTGTTACGATATTCTTGTTCCATTTAAGATTGTTTAAAGCACTTCTTTCATTTTGGTTAATATTATTATGACATTGCTTGGAAGATTTTAAGGTCTGTATTATGTCATTTTCTACTGCTTTAATATAACTCTCTAAATGTAGTTCTCTGTTTGGTGGAGGTGTCCATAAAGACTTTTCTTTAAAGTTCGGTGTACATTAATTTTCAGTTTGTTGTGAAAAAATTCGCGAAGTCTTATTTTTCTGGAGAATTCATGAAGGTTAGAATGAAGTTCGGGGCTTATTAACATAGCTGTTGTTTGGGCAGAAGTTGAGACCTTTACTAAGAAGACTGAGTTATGTCTGAAAGATTAACAATGATAGAGATATGTGGGAAGTGTTCATCGTTATCTGTACGATTTATGGGGTCACTGTTATTTTCAAAAGATTTGTTAGTTTAAGAAGGCTTATGCGTATTAGATGATGAAGTGTTTAACAAAATTAAACTTTTCATTGTGAGATAAAGGGATTTTGATAGTTTCTGGGAGATTGCTTGATGCTATGGTAGTTTCTATATCATAAAAAAATGATTCGAAAGAGTGTTGTTAGAAGTGCTTTTTGAATTGGTGTTATTGTTACTCTTTTTAAGAAGGAATGTATCAGTTCTCTTTGTAAATTTTTGTAGTTCTTTTTGTTCTTCCAGCGAAGGATTGTACAGGTGATAATAGTGGGAAATGTCTTTATCTAGAATATCGACAGAAGATATTAGTGATATTCATGGGTTCTAAGGAGGTGTTTTCAAGGATCTGTTGCAGAAATTCTGATCATGTGCTCCTATTGTGATTGGTGCTTTTAATGTGACAGGTTGAGGTATGTTTCGATTATTTTATGTTATGCACTAGCGATCTGACATGTTGACAATGTCTTGTGCATTTCTCAGCGAGTTTTCTAAGTTTTTTCTGCTGTAGTTGAGTGATTCGCCGCTTGGTTCACGTTCAGTGTTAACAGACATTGATGTGAGGTCGTAGTTGTAATCGTTAGCTAGAGGGTGAAGAAGTTTAAGGAAAGGAAGAGGGAGGTAGTTGTGATTTTCAGAGTGTGTCTTACAACAATACATGGAAAACAGACATTGATGTGAGGACGTCGTTGTAATCGTTAGCTAGAGGGTGAAGAAGTTTAAGGAAAGGAAGAGGGAGGTAGTGTGATTTTCAGAGTGTGTCTTACAACAATACATGGAAAACAGACATTGATGTGAGGACGTCGTTGTAATCGTTAGCTAGAGGGTGAAGAAGTTTAAGGAAAGGAAGAGGGAGGTAGGTGTGATTTTCAGAGTGTGTCTTACAACAATACATGGAAA
>NW_013667453.1:127765-142923 GCF_000517525.1 Limulus polyphemus
GGTGTGATTTTCAGAGTGTGTCTTACAACAATACATGGAAAAATATCATAAATATTTCTTGGAAAACCGTGTGATATTCATGACGTCACTCAATGGATTACACCACCATTCCCAGTTTGTCTAGGAAGAAGAAATGTCCACCTTTCGAAAACGCTCGGGTTATATGGTTTTTATAATCTTGTAGCAAGATTTCTTGAACATACGTGTTTTTTTGACGTCATGAATAATAAAAGATTTGTTATGGAGAGAGCCCTTAGACTCATTCCATTTCAATGGCCAACGAGTCAGAGAAGAGGCCCATAACTATTGGACCACGCCTCATTTTTTTTAAACCATTCTATTATTATATATTATCTAGTGTAATATTTAACAACCCACAACATCCTTTCCGTGGTAGTGCACAACAGACAAGACAGGATGGCAGACCCCGACATGCCTCAACATGTTAGCCCACTACAAGCTCCTCCAAGATGGCAAACCCATTGGAAACTATCATTTGGAGATCATCAAGATAGAGATCGATGTGCCTACTAGAGGCTGTGATGGTATATGAATAATGTCACATGGTTTGGAATCATGTCAATACATATATGAAACTGGTTGATTACATTAGAAACAATGAACACTTGAAATATCTAAATTTATTCGAATTACTTTAAACCATGCTATGTTCACTCTTATCAAGATATTTACTTTGTTCACCTCACTTTCCATGTTAATTTTAACTTTACACATTTCAATGGCAAAATGAATATGATCATATTGTTGGCTATAGTTTCGTTTACATTAAACGTGTTTCTTTCAAAGAATGTCAAGTTTTGAAACATATATTTGTGAGATAATAGATTGATTTCTGTATATTTCATCTCTAACAGTGATAATTACAACATTTTTATAAAATTTATGATACAGTCAACGTAAAATATCCTAAAATTATACTTTCCTGTTTCAGGTCCATCAACACCGAGCGAGATAATGTTAGCCGTTTAATGTTTAATGGCTTTACAGCAACACGCATGCCCTGAAATAGAAATCATGTCTTTTAAGCACACGTATGTTAGTATATAATACACGTGGGACTTACTAACAAAATATACTGACAAATACAAAATCTTTGAACTTCTTCGAATAATCACATTAGTTTAAAAATTGTTTTTCATGCACACATTTTGGAAGGTTACATAACGAGTATTTAAACATAGTTATATTTAACTAACAATATACTTACAGAAGTAATGGAGGTACGCAAGTTACAATAACGCGATCTTTGGACGAATAAAACTATTAGTTCAGAGATTTACACCTCAATTTTACTAAATTAATTTTAATATTCTCTGCTTTGACGAGGTACGTTACTATAAGATTTTTTTTTTGTTTTTGAATTTCGCGCAAAGCTACACGAGGGCTATCTGCGCTAGCCGTCCCTAATTTAGCAGTGTAAGACTAGAAGGAAGGCAGCTAGTCATCACCACCCACCGCCAACTCTTGGGCTACTCTTTTACCAACGAATAGTGGGATTGACCGTCACATTATAACGCCCCCACGGCTGAAAGGACGAACATGTTTGGTGTGACGGGGATTCGAACCCGCGACCCTCAGATTGCGAGTCGAGTGCCTTAACCACCTGGCCATGCCGGGCCAACTATAAGATACTTTGTGGTATTGGCTTCAGAGTTTGGCGATGTAGTTATCAAAAGTTAACTAAGAGTTTGTTCACGGGTGTCCCTCTTGCATAAATGTGATTTTGCAATAGATCACCACATTACATTACTAACCATATTTACAATAAAAAATGACCTGGTGATTAGGACGCTCGATTCGCAATCTGTAAGTCGCAGGTTCAAATCCTGTCACCGAACATATTCGCCCTTTTAGCCGTAGGGGTGTTATAATGTGACTTGTCAATCCCACTTTTCGTTGGTAAAAAACAACCTAAGAGTTAGCATGGGTCGTGTTGAAGAGCTCTAGTCTATCGCTTCAAAACTAGAAACGGCCCTCTACACGAATATACAAAACAAATAATCTTTGCGCCCCTATAATTTATAAGGAATAACTAATTTCCTTGTCATTAAACAATTTTCCTTTTTAACACTGCATTCTATATTTAGTCCCTTAGGGATTTTCAAGAGTTTATTATAATAGTATTCCAACCATACTATGTTCGCCGTATCCATTGCCGACGATGCATTTCGCTCAAACCAGAGCTCATCAGACCGGCTGGAACAAAACAAATGCAGTAATGGTCAGAACACTATTTGTTATAGTAGCAATTGTTATGGTGAGGACGTATTTTCCAAGCTGGCGAAGTATAATTACAACTTATTTATTTAAGACGTTCACACCATACCAGTTTGAAAACTAGTTGAATAATGATTTTATTTATTATTTGTTGCAGGTGTTCAAGATTATTTTAAGATAGATAATTTAAACGTGTGTTGAGTATTTTAGGGCAAGTGCCTGCTTTAATAACTATCTATTGTGTAATGATGTTAACGTTGTATTCCTTTTAATTGTAAATATATTCTTTAAGATATTATATTTAAAAAACAGAACAAGTAAACTGTTTCAAAAAATATAGAACTTCTGCAAATACTCTATTAAATCAGATATAAGTAAATCACAATATCTTTCATATCATAGTCAGAAAAGTATCACATTGCCTACAGGGAATTTTGTTTTTTTTTTTGTTTCCTCGAATTAAGTTCTACTGATAACAACCTGTAATGAACATATGTTCAACGATGTGCTTTTACTATTCATCCTGTTGTATGCAAGAAACTTACAAGTGATAAGTAATTAACAGGATCGTATAATGTTGGAAAATGAGAAGAAAAAAAAACATTTGTTAATCAGCATTATTAAGGTGTATTTTAATGGAAAGAGGTGGAAATATAGTTACTTTGCACGAGGAATGAGGATTTTAAGTTAAATAATTTACAGGTTAATGACAAAATGTACCGAAATTATTAAGTTTAATATTTTCAAAATTTGGAAATGGATATAAAGGAATCCACTGTCAAATCAATTGTAAAAGAACCCACTAAAATATTTACAAACTATAGAGAAGAATTTGAGCACATAAAACAAGTCTGGGAAATTGTATGTACGTCTACTAAAGGCAAGAGAAAAACAATGAAAATATAGAACGGCTAAGTTATAATTAATAAGTTATAAAGTTATATAATTATTAAGTTATAATGTTCTGAGAGCATCTGAATGAACAAACTAATAGAGAGAACGCCTGCATCAATATTAACGATTCATATAGTTTATAAATATTGAGTAATGCATCTGAGGTATTGGCTAATCAAAGATATATAAAGGTAGCACGTGCATGTGAACATAAATGTGTGATGAAATAGAGTGTGAAATAAACAGTTACACAAAAAACGAAACTTAAACACAAGGAAGGTTTAGATTAGTAATTAACCCTTTTTAAGAACATGTTTTTAATATATGTTAAATATCACGATATAGTGTTTAACGCATTAAGCAAAGTTTGCAATGAAACAATTTATGTTTTCATTAAAACATCATTTTAGTAAGGGCATGAAGTAAGCACTGATAATACGAAATGAGCCATGAGGCCACCATTACTGGACAGTTTAATGCATGAAGTTAGGTCTCACAATATTGTATAAGGGGATGATTAATAAGGCTGTAGTATATTTTAAACACTAAACTATTATGAGAAACATCGTTCAAAATATAACAAAGGTCATCTCATAAATTAACCGATAGGCAATGTGTTATTTATCAGTTAGTTTAATTTATGCAAACTTTTTTCTTCAACAGCTCCAGTTCAGAGCAGCAATCTACCGCATACAAACATTAAATAATTAAAGCTTCAAATAATTGGTTAAAACTCATTAGATTTGTGGTAAGAAATAATATAAACTTTTAAAATGTCACCTCTTTGTACTTGCCTCCCTGTGATTGAGCGGTAAGCCTGAAGATCTAAAAAACGGTTTTCGCTACTCGCGGTGGGCACAACATAGATAAATCACTGTGTAGCTAGCTTCTCGCTTAACAACAAACAAACAAACGACTTTGTACTTTAATATTCTAAGTAGATTAAATTGCCCGAATAATTAGTTAAATTAAAAAAACAATATGTTTGTTTGTTTGAAGTTAAGCACAAAACTACACAATGGGCTATCTGTGCTCTGCCCACCACGAGTATCGAAACCCAGATTCTAGCTTTGTAAGTCCGCAGACATACCGTTGTGCCACTGGGGGGCAAAAAAAAACAATATGAAAGGCTATGCTAACATAATAAAAGTTTGAAGTTCTATTCTACAATCATTGTTTCTTTTCTTTAATTAGAAAAGTTTTTGTAAAGAATTATTATATCGCATGCGATCACTACATCATTGTAGCTAAGAATAAAATACTTTATTTATATAAATAATTTTTACATGCCATGGATAATATAAATGTTATTAAAGTATATTTATATATAACGCATTGCTTTTCCCATGTATTCAAACGATGCTGCAAACAAAAAAAATCAAATGTTCTGTTCAAGTTTTCATGTAACGTGCATTCATATGTCTTTTGTTTTTCGTAGCAATGATTACAAAATATTGTTTTAACAATAACCAACCTACACAGAAAAACAACATATTGGTAAGAAGAAATAGCTGTAATAAAGTTCAGAAAACGAATGATAAAATGTTACACAAAACGTAAAAGAAAATATACACAGGTTAGTGACGCCATACCTAATATAGTTTCCAATTCCATTATTAAGCATGTCGAAGGGCGAAAATATTATGATATGTGGTAATTTTCCTTTGTTTTTAGGAGTCATACAAACAATGAGTCACAAGTTTTAAAAATGACAACATTATCACTAACTGAAAAGATGAAATATCACATACATTTTAATATATATTTTAAGATACATAACTTCAGACAACTGTGTTATAAGAGAATTACAATTCACGTGAGACACTCATATTAAGGATTAAAGAGATCTATTCATCAATAAATAAAAAGTTGATCATATTAAAATTAGTATTCTGCTTAATAATTAAGATTTATATATGTGAAATTTTGAAATAATATCTTTCTTCTAAAATTTATTTATGCCTTATCATTTATGGATTAAATACTCTTACCTTGTGTAATCCAATCCTCAGTGAACAGGACGTAACGTTATCTTCATTAATTCCATTTATTTTCTTGATTTAAAGAACAATAAACATTAATTTCAACCTAACATGAAAAAGATCAGAACGGTTTATGGAAAGTAAACATGAAACGTAGAACCTGCATTTATTACCACAACAAAACTTAACTAGTTTACAAAACATGTCTGTGTTTGTGTGTGTTATGCTTGTCATGAATTTCAGCTATTCTCATTTCTTGAGGAAATAGTTTTCTGTGCTTACCAGGCTCCATTGTATTCATATAATTATAAATCAATCGTAATTATTAACTTTCATAAAAATATATATTCCCAGTAGCAAGGAGAGTAATAATGGTAAAACACTCAAGTATTATTAAAACAGGAAAAGGACACGTTATATAAGATAATGTTTGACAAACGCCGTTGGTATAATTAGCGCAACTCTCCAAGTCATTCACAAGCATTCTAATATAACATAAGGTGCAGTTAAAAATATATTTAAGCTGCTTTTCCTCAGCCTCCATCAAGAATAAAACATTTTTATTTTTCCGAAGCTTTTAGCCCTTTTACAGTAACTATCATTAGACTTTGAAACGAAATTATGGAGATCCATGTCTTGAAACTCTTTCTGTTGTTGGTCGAGATTTTTTAAATTATTCGGTAAAGAATCCAAAGTTCAGACCAGTTAATAAGAACGAAATTATTTTATTTATTTCACTAAAAGTTCAGTAAGAGTTACACAGTTTAAATGACTAATTATAAGCCTAATTTTACAAATAAGCCATGTGTAAACAGATATTCTACTTTCTTCTTAATTTCATACCTCTCGTACTGCTTAGGAAACACACCCACAAAATTATCTGCACTAAAATAACTGGCTGATAGCAACAAAAAAACTAAATCACTCACTGATTATCCATTAACAAAAAGCCTCGCGAAAACTCGCGTTTTACATTGGCCAAAATGTTCGAAAACTATGGAAACAATTTTGTGACAAACAATGCAACCGTCTAAATTAAAAACATAGTTAACAACAATTAATCCTCAATTATGTGAAAATATCTGGTAGCTTCCTTTGGGTTAATTATTCTTCAGTGTAACATAAAAATAAGTTATTATTGTTTGTTTGTTTTTTTGCCATGTTAAAGATCTAAGTCTGTAACGGACTAAAACAAAACGCCGCTACAACCAGGGTAAAACAAAAACAATTTATCAAAATATAACAGAAATCCAAAACAAAACTTTCATCAACTACAAATTTTATCACTGACAAAAAAATACAGCAATAATTTGTTCTAACTATATCTCGTGAACTAACTCGTTTTCTGGATCAAGGAAGGATTTTTTTTTATTATTTAATGGTTAGATCACAAGGTTACACGTCATGTGACTAACTATTACCATAAATCTACATAATCTTTCAGAACATTAATATCTGTACGCCACCACTAGGGAAAGCCTGTGTCAGTTTCATAAAACACACATACTCAAAATCAACATATTCTGGCTAGAAGTTGAGTTAGCGCTTTATTTTAACTAAAATTCATAGTTGAATTGAACGGTGGGAGGAATAGTAAATGAACGGTAAACAAGACAATGACAAAATAAAAGTAGAATTCACTATCTCCCAAGTTTACGCAAGAATGTAGAAAGTAGTGCTTAGCTGGTTTTCAGATGTCACTGTGCTATAGCGTGAGCCTTAATGGAGTAATTTTGGAAGCACTCCTTGGCTAAAACAGCCTCCAACGTTCACCGAACCAGTGGATGAATGCACTTGTGACAAAAGTAGAAGAGATATGGCTGATAGAGACAGGTGAGGATTCGTTCAGCCTTCCTAAGCCAGAGATGGAATGTAGTTAAATATGAATTACCACAATTATGAGTAACCTTATGTTCTACTCGATCTCAAAATCAGTCAGATAGGAGACGGCAAAGAGCCGCATTGACAGAACATGAACCCTACATACAACAACATGTTTGTATATTTTATTCATTTATTTACGTAGTGACATGTCTAATATAATGTCTTGTGATAAATTCAGTGTTTGTTTTCACATAAAATTACACAAATTAATAACACAAATTCTAACTGAGATAGTAATATGAACATAATGTTCAAAAGTTCTATGAAAGCTAATTCAGTATTTTATAAGTTAAAAAGTTTTGTTAATAAACGTTTCAGTATTCTTGTCAAGTCTGTGATTTTACATTGTTGTTGTAATAATAAACAGTAAATATGTTGGATTTATAAAACGTGAAAGAATAATCACTTAAGTTATAATTATATATCATTTTATGATTATGATTTTCTACTATTTTTCGGTTATCTTCGTTTGTGAAAAATGTATTTGATGCTATGGTGAACTATTAAGATTAAATGTTAGTGTAGTAGACTTTCTGATTTGTCAACAAATATCAAATATACATTTGAATCATTGTAAAGTGACATAGCTTTAGTTTCCTACATTTTACAAATTAGAAATAACGTGTTATCAAATAAATGTGTGTTACAAAAATTTTCCAATTGCAGATCTATCAATGCTATTGACCTTTTATTCTGCTAGTTTTAAGAGAAGATTGGTTATTTGGCCACTTAACGCCCTTTCCTGTCATACACACAATGACCCATTTTGTGATAATCCCTTAGACTGTCAGTGGTCTTGAAGTTCAAAAACCTAGATACACTGCTTGTGGTTGTAGTCTTAGGCTAATATGTCAGCAATAGGATTGAAAGAGTGACCTATCTGTATTAAATGCTAATTTTCTGATATGGCAAGAATATTACTCATCGAGCCTATATGCAGTCAGAAAGAAACAAGCTCTCGACAAAGATTTGTGAAAATATCTAAAGAGTGGTAAGAATAATAATTGTTAAACATAACTATTTACATAGATCCTTTAATCTGGGAGAATTTACCCTATTGTCAGAATATTATAATGGTTAGTTCTCTCAGTGTTTTTCATATCTTTCTCTAAGGTAGTTCTTTCCAGTCATGGAGTTTTGTGATTAAACATTTCATTTTATTCAACATTTTGCTCAGTCGCTTTTCCTTGACTCAGGCAGGCTAGAAACCAAGATTTAATTGAATATATGTTCTGCCTCCTCCAGCTGTTGTGGCTATCATTATTACTTGTAAGGTTATCAGTGCCCTTGATAATAACAACGGTTATTATGGATTTCTTACAATCTCCTTTTTGAATGAATTTTTGTTAAAGCACAATCAAAAACATTTTTTTTTCTGTCCATTTTTTTAATTTTAACATATTTTACATTTTATTTATGTGAAAAGAGCCCAAAACATTTATAAGCACATAAAATTTGGTTCCAACTCTCAATGTGGTATAGTAAGCCTCTTTTTAAACATGAGTCTACCTTGAAGTAGGTAATACTTAGTTAGAGCCACATTGAATTCTACATTAATTAAACGCCAACTTTATAAAATATTTTACACGTAATGTAAAACATGGTTTATTAATGTACTTTTAGATAAAATGTGCATAAATTAACACTGATGAACAGACTATTTAAAACATTATCATATATTTATATCTTGCACACAGAAGTTTCTGTGATTTCATCATGCTACTTCTTACCCCTTTTCCTTTAAGAAAGACTTCGCTAATGTTGATACTAGTTTGTGAACGATGACCAAGTTTGAAGAGAAAAACATCATTGCAGCTCATTTTCCACCATTCATTGTAGATGGATCCCTCTACTGATATGCGACTGGAGAAATTACGAAATAATAGGGTACATTCAAAAGATAGAAATCAGGGAATTATTTACAAATACAATCGAAACATAGAATCAATATTTTATTTAATTTATGATTTTATACTCTCCAAAGATCCTAAAAAATTCATTCATTCATGCATATATACAGTAATGAAAATAACTTTTATAACAATGATTTTTAATAAGCTGGGCTTTTATGGATGCGTTACACTTTAAGCTATAATTCATTCAAACATTTCTTATTAACTTCAATTTTCAGTAACGTATAGTTCAAGCCAATGTTCTAACTTTTTCATTGTACACTAGCCAAGTATGTTTTGTTCATATATCTAGTGAGATATAAACTTTCCACAGTGTTCATACTTATGTATTCGACTATATTAAATTTCAACCTTTAGATATTTGTATTTTCAAAATCAGAAAAGGTAATATCCGAAATCTACATAACAACACTATAGCAATATATTTACCTGCAGTTAGTTTCGAAGAATAAGAAAGTGAACCCTTAATATGAGCTGTTTAAATCCCATATTTTGTATAACAATAGATATATATTTGTTTTCAGTTATTCATAGTCTAGAAAACACAGTACCACAAAAATATATTTAAATTAATAGCTTGTTTGTTTGTTTGTAATTTCACGCAAAGCTACACGAGGGCTATCTGCGCTAGCCGTCCCTACTTTAGCAGTATAAGACTAGAGGAAGGCAGCTAGTCATCACCACCCACCGCCAACTCTTGGGCTACTCTTTTACCAACGAATAGTGGGATTCACCGTCACATTATAACGCCCCCACAGCTGAAAGGGCGAGCATGTTTGGTGTGACGGGGATTCGAACCCGCGACCCTCACATTGCGAGGCTGGGCCCAAATTAATAGCATAAATTTAGAAGAGCGCAAATGTCGAAACTTCGCCTACTAAGATTGTCTTAATGGGATGATTGTTGTGTAAAAAACTAAGTATTTTTAAAAAGCATAATATTAGTAGTAAGCAGTTATAATAATAGCATCTAACAACAGCTACACAACGAAAGTAACTAAAATGTTATGCCATTAAAGACATCTTTACTTCACAAGAAACTCGTCGTGAATAACCAGTTATAAAGATTCAGTATAAGTAATAAAAGTATTTTAATCTTTAAAATTACTGTATTAGTACTAATATTCAAACAGCATAATCTATTCATGGTATTTACAAAAGTAATAAAGAAACAAAATCTTGGGCTATTTGTGTCTTCCTTATCTATTGACAATTACACTTAAAGATACTGGTTCAGGTTTCCACAAAAATCGAACTTTTTCACAAAAACATAACTGAAACAAGATTAGCAGCAGGTGAGCGGTTGTGAGGAAAGATACTGTTCAAATATTTCAGGAACATTGGTGCAGGATGTGATTAGAATATTACATTTACAGTGGCTCATTAACTTGACATTGTGTGCTTATTTTCCGAAATTACTACAGGTAAGCAAAAATGTACTTGAATAGGTAAGACTTAATTCAATAAACCCTTGGATTTTGTTTTCAGTATATTTAGTACCTTAACAGAGTTACATTAGCACTATTGTAACAAAATAATATATACAAGTATTAGTTAATGCTTCCTACTACAATTTTTAGTTAGAAAGAGTTAAAACTTTCGGTTTCTTTTTAATTTTGTTCTAACTTTCGTGAGCAGTTACTGGTTAGTGAAAAAAAAAACATTGCTACTACTAGTAAATCACCCATAAAAATTCATTGAAAACAACAACTATAGAAAAGATTTTGTACACCTTGTTTTGAATGACCACTTAAATATTTTGATAATTATCAAATAAATCTCTGCAGCCAATTGCAAGTCTCCCCCCAAAAAAATTCTGCTGATCTCCAATCAGATTAATTCAGTTTGAAAGTCTCGAAAAATTTAAACTTAAATACTAATTTTGAAAGATTTTTCATATCTTCGCGTCAGTTTTCTTCTTTCATCGTTTTTAGAAATTTTTAAAATCTAAGTTTATTTTTTAAATTTATTTGAACGGCTTCTTATAAGTTAATGAAAATGTGCAAGTAGATTACACTGTAAACCTGAGATCCTCAAAAACTCCATTTTTGGAGTTCTTTCAAGACTTCATAAAAAATTGTTTTCTTTCTTTGTATTCTTTGGTACGATGAACCTAAGTGCAAAACTTCAAACATTTTGTCAAAAATGACACAAGAAGTTCAAAAATCGAACAGATAATGCATTACTCTATACATAAAATTTTAAGTCTAAAAATATATTTATAATTTTTCATATTTTTTATGAATGATGCTAATAAACGTATTTTTAATATCAAGGCAAATGGGCTGCGAAAACCCGCATCATATAATTTTCGGTGTATTCAAATTAAACTAGTATCAGAAATTTAGAATTGTTTAATATAGCTATGTATTAAACAGGCATATCATGTGTTTCTTAACTCCTTATTTAGTTGTTTTTTCAAAATATATGTACGTAATGGATATTTACACTATCCTACCAAAAGTCATGGGAAATGGGTAGCTATGAATAAAACATTTATATTCCAAGAAATTAATAGCGTATTGGCGCGCCTTCGGCCTTAATGACTGCTTGAATGCGTCGTAGAAGACTGTCTACTAATTTCTGATAGAAAGCTGGTGGTATTGTGCTCCACTCCTCCTTTAAAGCATTAGTAAGCTCCATTACTGAAGAGGGCTGTCTTGGCCTTTCCCTAATTATGCGTTTCAGTTCATCTCAAAAATGTTCTATCGGGTTGAGGTCGGGGCTCTGTGCTGGCTACTGCAATGTTCCGATGTTATTCTTTTCAAACCACGCGTTCACAATCCTTGCTTTGTGACATGGAGCGTTATTATGTTGGAAGGTGTAGGTCTCAGCATTCATGGATCCATGCACTACGTTCAGTGGATCTTGTCCATACCACGAGAAGCAGCCCCAGACCATGATACAGCCACCTCCAAACTTCACTGTTGGGACAAAACACTCAGCTAATAAGTGTTTTTCCAGGCATCATCCATACCCAAACAGAGTGGAAGAGCATGTAGCGTGACTCGTTTCTCCAAAGGACCGATTTCCATTGATCCACAATTTTGGTTTGGTGAGCCTTGCACAATGCCAATCGACGGTGTACATTTGTCTTTGTTGTCAACGGCTTGTGAGCTGCAGCTCTTCCGTGAAAATTAATGGTATGCAGCTCTCAACGTGTCGTGAAAACACTTATATAATTGCCTGTGGCTGCTCGCATCTACAAGCACAGATTCTCTAGGGTCTGACGGCGAGGTGAGGTAACCGGCCTTCTCAAGACGCGTCGGCTCCTGTTAGTCAGTATTTTACTCCTATCTGGTCATTTATTGGGCTGAGTGTCACCTATGGACTTCCAGTTTTTCAGCACGTTGCTAATTGTCGATCTGAAAATGTTTAATTGTTGTGCAATAGCACGTACAGACATTTTCCCAAAAAATCATTCAATTATCCTTCCCCTCTGAAACTCTGTTAGCTCTTTAAATCTATTAGGATAGTGAGTTTTGGTATAGAAAGTTGGTCAAGAAACCCACTAAATTCCTTCGCCCTAGTTATTCATGGAACTAAGTCAGTCAAGTTGTCTCTTTTTTTTTCTTTTTTTTCTTATAAGGCCACGATTCTTTACAGTAGGTGTCTGTGAGTTATTGGTAATAAATTTCAACAAGCAACACACAATCCACTTTTTATAAAATATATCAAAACATGTCAAACCTATATACAGATGTTCATTACACTGTTCGTTATCACAGTTGTATCCAGAGTTTTAAACAACTGTCTATTTTCTCGTTAAATTCCACACATTCCGGTCCATGTACTTTAGCACCAAATTGACAAGACGAATTCTTCTTCTCTATTCTGTTATTACAATACAATCTGTGATTATTACACGTTAAAAGTCGCCACTATACACATTTTATGGCTAAACTCACGATCATCCAGATCATCTATCTTTTTTCTTTTCCTTTCATAACTTACTTACTTGCAATATCTTGATGGCTTATATATCTATATTGCACGACTGAGGCCTAGAACTTTCTACAAACTACGAGACGAGACGTTATGATGTAACAATACACACTTAAAGCAACGAGAAATATTCCGAAGGTTCGAATAACATGTCAATTCACAACAATTGAACTACACAACAAACGATTCGTAAACAGCTACATAAGCAAACCTGCGATAAATTATCGCTTCTAAAAATATTAAATTTAACACTCGCGCTTTATAACTACCTAAATCATAATTTTCGTATTAAATTTATATGAAACAGTCATGTATATCTAACACAGATAAAATGTCACATTTGCTTTCTTCGTGGGAGATATTTCGTAACGTAATACATGTTGTGTATAAATCAACAGTGATCTTTCCTCCAGGAAATTCATGTCATTTCCTATGGATATAATATCCATTGTTTTGGAGTGAAAGTCACGTGGGTAGCACCTGCATCCTGAGAAAAATGACATTATTGGCATTAGTATACAGTGGTGTGTTTTCTCTGTCTGGAAAATACTTAAATCCAGTAAAAACACCACAAACTTGTCTTTAATTTTTATTGTGTTTGAGTGTTTGAAATAAAATTTATTTTACTGTGTGCAAACTTGCGTTTAACCTCTTTCTTTGCTTTACACTCAGTCGAGATCAGCGAAAGGCAGATTTCTGTCCTGCAATACATCTTCTGGTGAGCCCATTATTCTAGGGGTTGGAGCCCTACCCCGTTACTCGATGGCAAATCGATTAATCTAAGAATGCTACATGTATGGGGAAAAAAGGAAGGGGGCAAGAAAAAGTTAAGCAACAACGAAGTCGATACTTTGGGTTTGTTCAAGATAATGCAACACTGATAGTAAAGCTATTGTTAGGTATCAAACCCACTAATACTAGCACTGCGACGTCAGCACGATATTGCGATTTTACAAAGTGAAACTATCAAAATCTAAGGATTAACATTAAATATAATAGTAGTTGATGTACTAATGATATCCTATCCACACTAGTATACTGACTAGTCTAGTAATATATTAGCAGGGTATTAGACTATTCAAGTAGAACCTAATAGAAATTTAATCTATTCATCATTATATTTGGATGAGATATAAAATATAATAAAGAACAAACTTCTTTTTTTTTACATTTTAAATGGCCGTATTGCATGCAACGCTTCATCTTTATATCAAGTTGTTATGCTTTACAGTAATAAGTCAGGCAGTTATTATTTTCCATGATAAAGTATTGAAATGCGCTATTACACATATTTCTTATTAATAAAATAAAATGTCCGTATTACAAAACGTCTGAATTGGCAATAGAAATCATAATGATCAAATAGTTGTAAGAGACATATTCGAAAAACGTATCTGTAAGATCATTTTATCATTATTTTTATTTAATAAAGGAAGTTTAAGTGAAGCAATAATCCCATCCATTATGAATGCTGTTAAGTTAAACTTAGAACGCGTATTCCAAGAATTTGTTTTCTCTTTATTTAATCAAACGAATATATGCTACATTTCAAAACTCATAGTTTTGAGAGAATATAACCTCAGCCATAGAAAAAAACTAAAAAAGAAACTTCTATATCAGTTATTGTATGTTAAAATGTGAAAGAATTATTTTAATTTGTAATTTACTGAAGGTTATGTGTTCGTGATGAGTTTATTTTTTGTTGTTTTTCTTTTTTTGCTGAACCTCAAGTTCCCATTATAATCCTATAAAAAGCAGCATGATAACACCAGAGAACCCCATTCTTCCCCAAAGATAGTTCTGTAAACAGTTGGTCAAACATATTGCAGTATCAGTTGATTTAACGAAGTCTGTGAAATGGACTTCCTAACCATGCTGAGAAAATATATGCTAAAATTTTAAAACCCATAATTTATACAGAATATAACCTCAGCCATAGAAAAGCTATTGTTACATATCAAATCCACTAATTAGCACTGAGACGAATAAACGCTAATACAGTTAGGTCGTTGGTAAAAAAAATATTACCCAGCTAGCTTTGCATGGCTTTAGGAACTTTCATTTCACCATTCACCTCTTAAACACAAAGAACAACTGAGCACTACTTTTAAATGGAAATCTAATTTCTCTCAAACTCTCCTCTGAAATCAAAGATTAGAAAATGTTTGTACATGTAAAAACTCAATCAAAATATATATGTTAGTAACAGACTTAAAATAAGACCCAAAACTCGAGCGCTTTCGAATAGTTGACTATTCTTCTTCACCCTTTGTTCTCCTGAAGTCAACTATTCGAAAGCGCTC
>NW_013667453.1:143148-146486 GCF_000517525.1 Limulus polyphemus
GAGCGCTTTCGAATAGTTGACTTCAGGAGAACAAAGGGTGAAGAAGAATAGTCAACTATTCGAAAGCGCTCGAGATTTGGGTCTTATTTTAAGTCTATTACACTTTATATGTGATCCTTTGTGCTAACTCTTTTATCCAAATATGTTAGCAACATAAATCAGGTACGAGAAAAAGTAACTATTTTACGGTTCAATAACTTCTGTAAAATGTTATCAGTCAAAGACGAACAAAATCGTGAAAATAACAATCTGTAAAAAATTGTTTTATATAAATAAATTTTGTTCGTGTATATAAACTATTGAAATTGTAATATACATAAATGTATTTTCCCCAACTAATTATTCTTACGGTTTAGTATGAAACACGTATTTTAATCTTCTGTGTCTTATATTTATCAGTTAAAACTAATTTTCAAGCCATCATATTCTTACATTTATGTCAAATAATGTTTATGTAACAATACATACATAACTTTCAACCGATAATCCTAAGGGTTGTTATTTACATTTAAACTAAACTAAAATGGAGAAAAATGTTTTATCAAACCCTATATTTTAAAGTAAAGTGAATTAAATATGAATACAAACCACACGCTGATCACACATTTTTCACTCAAATCTTATTCAGTTTAAAACTACGCAAGAAAACTAAATTGAAAATCAACTGACCAATTGCAATCACTTACCGGTATATTAGCAATCCGCACAAAATGGCTACTGTCATAGCTACAACAACGATAATGCTAATTGTGGCTGCGACAGAAAATCCTTCTAGAATAAAAAAATATAGTAACATCATAAATCTTAGTCAGCAAAAATACTAATTTACTGTGATCGTCAAATTACATATGCATAATAATTATTCTGTATTTGAATGTTAATTCTCAAGGAAAATGAATTATTTATTTATATATGCGATCAAACCACCTGACAATAATTTAGCTAAAATCAGTCCCTGAAGAGTGATATGAAGACATAACTTTTACACGAATATGACATGAAAACTGACCTATTCTTTACACAAGGAACTCGTTACTACGTTGTCTTCAACTAACGTTTAGTAATGACAGAACAGTACTAGCTAATCGACGTAACTTAGAATTAATATCTAAAAGAAATATTTTTTTTTAGTTAAGCGTGTAGGGCATAACCACAACACTTACGAAAGAAGTGTCTTTTGCTACTTGTGTTAAGTTCAGGGAATTAAACTCAAATGTGTATGGCCTAATCACAACACTAACGAAACAGCTGTTCACGCCATATTGCTTTAATTCATTATGATTTCATTTAACAAAAGAAAAACTTAATTCAACTCAAAATATCTGAATCATATTAGATAACCAGATTTTATTTCTAACTGTATCTTTGATAATAAATCTAATGTGTAAGATAATTTTTCAAAAGGAAGGATGAGCAAAATCTGATACCTGGATTCACTGCTAAAATCAAAGAAAGCGTTCTTTGTTTGAGCACTCATCATAATTACATTCTTTCCTAAGCTCTAGCAATGTGAGCAACTCGGTGTACAGTGTTGGTGGTCGAGGTGGGGTGGTGATGGTAATGGTAGGATCTGGTCTAAGACCAGGAAAGGGGGGAACAGTAATCTAGAAGGCCTAGGTGAGAAAAAGTACTGGTAGAATAAATCCCAGATACGTTTTTACTTTACCTTTTCACATGAGTATGGCTAGAGATATTCAGTTGATTCTCATGTACCATACACATGAAGAATACAGCAAAATGAATAATTTATCGTGCTACTGTATACGGGAGACATGGGTTGATTAGCCACAGGGGCAGACTGACACAATGCCGATAACTTTCGTATTGTTGCGTCAGCGAGGTTACGTGACTAGTATCACGCAGTCTCCTTCTAGAAATATCCTGTTCCTTCGTGAATTGTCGGGAGATTACTAGATTGGGGGTAGTCTGATATATATAAGACCAGCCACGAAGCGACGGAGAGGTAATGAGTAATTGAATGTATGCGGATAAAATATTGTTGGCCACGTGAGACGTGAGTTATAGCGTTGTTATAGAGCGTCTGTTGAAATTAAGTGTATCGTAAACTTGTATTCGGAAAGAATAAACCAGTTTTATTTAAGAAAGGTCTCGTGTCGCTAAAGTTTCGTCGGAACGAATTTACGGAAAATTAACTAACGAACAGAGACGTAACAAATTGGTGTCGAAAGTGGGATAAAAAAAAGAAAAAAAAGAAAAAGAGAAGATGTAAACGAGAAGCGGCAAATCAAACTACAGCTTAGCAGATTCGATGGCAACAATACAAGAACTGCAAAAGAACAAGAAGAACGAGAAAGTAAACAAGAAGAGAGACAACAGCAGTTGCAAGAAAACCTGCAACAGTGGCAGCTCGAACAGCAAAATAAACAAGAGAAATTACAGCAGTTGTTGGAGGAAAAAGAAAAGAAACAAGAAGAGAGATTACAGCAGTTGTTGGAGGAAAAGAAACAAGAAGAGAGACAACAGCAGTTGCAAGAAAACCTGCAACAGTGGCAACTAGAACAAGAAAGGAAACAGGAAGAAAGTCTCCAAGAGTTGCAGGAAAGTCAGCAGCAACTACAGGAACGTCAACAACAGTGGCAAGAAGTAAAAATGGAAAACATTAGTAAATTTAAAAGCGAATTAGATACATTAAAGGGTGATCTATTGTCTTTTACACAAGGAGGCTACATTAACCATCGACTTAATCAGACCCAGACAATGGCAAGCCCCTTCCAGAACCCGCAGATAAACCATAATGCAGACATCTTCAGTCCTGTTAGAAGTCACATCCCAGATATGAATGTCAGTAATAGGAGTGATTCAGTCATAGATTCACTTTGTCATAGATTCTGCATCTCAGCAAACCCTTGTGAGCATCAAGGTGCTGGATAACAAAGGAGTACCAGAAGCTATACAGAAGCTCTGTGGTGTGACAGGACATTCTGCAAGGTTGTGGGGACCAGTGTGGGTAACTATTGAGCTCATGGGCATGAAGAACAGACAGAAAGTATACTTGGCTGACATTGAAGACCAATGCATATTAGGATTGGACTATCTGCTACCGAGGAAGTGTGTAGTTAACTTCGATAAAATGACAATTGGAAACAACAAAGGCCAGATTCCAGTAAGTGTTGCTGCATTTGTTGATCTGCATGTCACAGCACTTAAATCAACTACAATACCCCCTATTTCAGAGAAGATAGTTTGGGGTAGGATAAAAGAACATCCCCATGGAAGCCTGATGCTTATAGAAGCAGTGGAAGACCCATCCAGGTCAGCAGATTTGAAGATTGGAAGGTCACTTGTGGCAGGTCATCAAGTAGTACCTCTAACAGTGG
>NW_013667453.1:147434-149561 GCF_000517525.1 Limulus polyphemus
TTCCATCCTTACCTCTATGGTGCAAGGTTTACCATCAGGACAGACCATGCTGTGTTACGCTGGTTAAGATCATTAAATAAGAATTGTCCTATCATCAGTAACAGTCACATCAGTGGTAATAACTTTACCAAGGGCTTCACTGTTTCCCTTCTCAAAACTGAGTAGAGTTTCTTCTTCGACAGTGGCTTTTCCAGGTGACACGTCTTCAGTGGCGTCTTTTGTTCCATTGTTCACTTCATCCCAACTGAAATGTCCTGGACTGTGATAACGCAAAAGCCTGTTGGCATGCACCACCTTTGGCTTACCTCGCCGACCACATTTTATTCGGAAAGTCACGTCTGAGAGACGATCCACTGTGTATGGGACTTCCCATGGAGAAGACAACTTAGGATATTTCCCTTTGGTCTTCATGGGATTATACAACCACACCTTGTCTCCTGGTACAAAGCTGACTTCAGTAGACTTCTTACCATGACATAGCATCATCGAATCAGCAGACATTTTCAAGTTTGAACGCACTTGACGGTGAATATTATCCATCCTTTCTGATATCACTTTCACGAACTCTGACACATTTTTAGGTAACTCTTCGTAAGGTGGACGTCCTGTTAACAGATCCACTGGCAACCAAAGTTCCCGACTAAACATCATGTGGCTTCCCGCTTTGCTGTCCTATAGGCCATCAACAGTGGAGGGAGTAAGACATCCCAGTCATTTTGGCGGCTATTACAAAACTTTGCCAATTCTTGTCCCAGTGTCCAGTTGTACTTTTCTACCATCCCATCAGGCTGTGGGTGAAGTGGCGTTGTTCTGGTCTTTCGTGTTCAAACAACTTGCAGTATTCATGGAACACAGCTGATTCGAAGTTATGGCCTTGATCTGAATACAGTTCATATGTCATACCCAATCTGAAGAAGAAATCACTAATAGCCAAAGATACAGTTGTAGCTTCCTGATTTGGTATTGCATATGCCTCAGGCCACTTGGTGAAATAATCCGTCACCACACAAATGTACTTGTTTCCAGCACAAGTTTGGGGCAGAGGACCAGCAATGTCGATGGCTACTCTTTCCATTGGTGTGCCAACTTGATATAACTTCATTGGAGCACGTCCCTTATGCTTGGGTCCCATTTTAGCCCAACATGTACTGTAGGTCTTGCACCATTCTTCCTCATCTTGTCTCATACCTATCCAGTAAAATCTATGTCGTAGGTGACTCAATTTTTTCTTAACTTCGAGATTTCCTCCTGTCAAACTATCATGGGATTGACGCAACACAACTTTCTGTAACTTTCTCGGTATAACCGTTTGCCAGGTCATCACTTTCCCATCTCCGGACAAGAATACCATCTTCAAGCCTCAACTGGTCACATTCTGCCCAATAGTTCTTTGTCACGGGGCTTAGACTAGACACCTTCTCCCAAGCAGGGCGCAAAACACTTGCTTTTAGGAAATCAATCATTGGCTTCAAATCTTGGTCTTTCTCCTGTTCTGCTTTGATATCTATATTTCGTTCCACTTCACCATCATCAACTCTTTCAGTCACTTTGACTTCAGCTTGATAGCACCTGGTTAGTTCAACCTCTCTTTTAACACTTACCGGAATTCGGCCTTTGTTGTTCTCAAACGTCATTTTATCAAAATTAATTACACACTTCATCGGCAGTAAGTAGTCCAACCCTAATATGCATTAGTCTTCAACGTCAACCAAGTATACTTTGTGTCTGTCCTTCATGCCTATGAGCTCAATAGTTACCCACACTGGTCCTAAATCTAGTCCTGTAGACTTCAGACTGATTTTGAGTTCCATACCTGAGTTTTAGAGCCGCTACCAGTGCACTATATTTGTGCTTGTCGTCTGCTGTCAACTGTCCAAGTATTTCCAGTGGTTGTCCCTTCAAGCTCGTTGCCAGATATACTGCTTTCTGCTCCTCTGTCCATCCATTCATCTCTGCCAGGAGCTCAAATTGTGCTCTATGGGCTTCCCACGGTGCCTTCCCATCAAATTCCTGTGGCTTCCTTCGTACTAGATCGCCTCTATTGCTGACATTCATATCTGGGCTGTGACTTCTAACAGGACTGAAGATGTCTGCATTAGGGTTTAGCTGCGGGGTCTGGAAGGAGTT
>NW_013667453.1:150344-153769 GCF_000517525.1 Limulus polyphemus
TCTTTTTCCTCCAACAACTGCTGTAATCTCTCTTCTTGTTTCTTTTTCCTCCAACAACTGCTGTAATTTCTCTTCTTGTTTCTTTTTCCTCCAACAACTGCTGTAATCTCTCTTCTTGTTTCTTTTCCTCCAACAACAGCTGTAATTTCTCTTCTTGTTTCTTTTCTTTTTCCTCCTAACAACTGCTGTAATTTCTCTTCTTGTTTCTTTTCGTTTTCCTCCAACAACTTCTGTATTCTTTCTTCTTGTTACTTTTCTTTTTCCTACAACAACTGCTGTAATCTCTCTTCTTGTTTATTTTCTCGTTCCTCTTGTTTCTTTTGCTGTTCTTGTATTGCTGCCATCAAATCTGCTAAGTCGTAGTTTGATTCGCCACTCTCTGACACCAATTTGTTACTTCTCTGTTCGTTTGTTACTTTCCAGTAAAAATTCTTCCCGAGGAAATTCAGCAACACAAGTCCTTTCTTAAATAAAACTAGTTTATTCTTTCTCAACTAAACTTTGCAATACACTTAATTTACACAGTCACTTTTACTTAAACACACGCTATAATTCACAACGAAAGATTCACGCACTTTACTTACTACTGCGTTTGACTCAATTGTCTATCTCAATCTCTGCCTGTCTGCAATTATCTATCTATCCATGCCGTCACTTCTCGCCGGTCTTATATACTATAAGAGCGCATGTCTAGCAAATGCTAGCGTCTTTGCAAATCTTCTAGACACTCATCACGTTTTACCAGCATCACGTGACTTCCGCTGTCGTAACACTAATTTCCATTATTTTCTTTTGTTATATTTTATCAGTTTTGAAAATATAATTGTGTTTGTAGATGTTATGGTGAGAAATATGTGTTTTTAATTCATTTACTTAAATGTGCAATAAATATACTGATATTAAAAAGTGTTTTTGATTTAATTTCATCCTAGTCAACTTATCTCACAGCGCATGTCAACTTGCCCAGTAATTATGATATTTTGAGACACAGTGCACACTCTTCTATTATGTTCATTTCTGAGAAATTTAACACACAGGTGATTTGTTTTAAGTATGTAACAGAGGAAAGTGTTTGGTTTATGTTGGTATCGAGTTTTTCTTATTTCGAAGTTCACAGCTGACTTTTAGTTAAAATTTTAAAACAGTGAGTCAACCAGCCCCATTCTTCCCTAATAGTAAGCCAGTTATGTACGCAATAATAGGCGTTATATTTTAATAAGATAGCAATAAGAAAACATTATATTAACATACTACAGCTAACAAAACGTTTTAAAATAAGCAATGCTGTCTCCTACTTTCTCGTAAAGTAAAAATGCTTGTGAGCTTTTTTATTTGAAAAACTGTGAAACTATTGAAACTGTGGTATGTTCATATGTATTTGTATATATTTCACAACTAATTATTATTCTGGGATGGTAAACATATTCTTGAAAAACTCTGTTTTACTGAGCCTTTCTGAGATTGTATTTACGGCAAAGCTCTTTATGGCTACTTGTCGACGTCACTCACTATGAACTACTGACCATGGGAGACTACTGACGTTCGTTAAATTAGTTCAAACAAATAACTACTTTGTATATCACGTAGTGGAAAGTAACGATTGTCAAAACTTTATATGTGGTGAAAAGCAAAGTCATCAAAAGTCTGTCTATCACGTAGTGGAAAGTAGAGACTGCCGTCAAGACTTCATACACCAGGTATTGGAAAACAATGGTTGCTCTTAAGAGTTTTATGCCACCCATTGGACAGCAGAGGTGAAGAAAAATGTTCCTTGTCTGTCTGTCCAGAGCTTTACTCGCAAATATTTCGATCAAACACTAAAAATCTAATATCGTTAGAAAGGCCTTGATCTGAGGATTATGGATTGCATATTGGCTTCACAAAATTATAATAAGTAATTTTCGTTGAACTTCGTATTTCTTGGAGGGATGGTAAATAAATTAGAGAAGAGGGGATGCCTAGTAGAGAGACATTCTCAAAATCCTTATACTAAGTGAAATTCACGATTTTGTTGTTAAATATTGCCTTATAATTTAAAACTTAAATACTATTAAACTTTATATTATTAGCTACGTTTTTATGCTATACTTATTTATATACCATGATAATAAAGTAGTTTAATTAAATGTTGAATGTAGCTCACTAAATCCTCGTGACATGTGCAGAAGAAGATGCCCATAGTGAGGGAGTTAAGTTAAATTATGTCTACGTGAGTTGTCTGACCACGTATTTTTTTTTTCAAATAGAATAAGATTTATCAATCTAACACATAATGCCTGCAAGAAAGCATAGCTTAAATGTTGTGCATGAAAATGATAGAATGAGGAAAGTTCAATCAAGGGCATGAAAACTACTACAAATGTTTAGCGAGTCTTGGCTAGTATATATTAATACCAGTACTGTTTCTCTTTCTTTCTCTGCATGATATTTGAATAAGCATTCTTTTCAGCATGATTTACATATAAATGGCCAAGACATGTAATTGTATATAGAATTAATGAATTAGTATTTTATACCGACTGTATTAAATCTAGCCACATTGAGACACGTTGATCCACTTCTTGTATCGTCCTCTGGCGGCGTGCCGAGTGGTATCCTCCCTAACTACTAGCACTGTATAAAAGAATACATTTTTATTATTATTATTATACCATACCAATACGGCAATACCATACTAAGATGATACTACTAAGCAAGCCACTCGTAATATACACATCTCTTGTTATATTTTACTATTTGTTTTTTCCGACTCTTCTCCACTGAATCAAGGGCTGAACCTGTAAGTAGTGATGCAGGTGATTCCAAGGTAGAACAAAGCACACTCAAGTCAAGTGATGAAGAACAAGAAAATGAGATAAACTTCCACAGCATTTCCAATATTATTAGTAGAGAGACAGAGTCTAGTGAAGTTTGCTTTCTTCTCGAGCATCTTCTATGTGCAGCACATACACTCAATTTAGTATTAACCAGTGATGTAGAAAAAACTTTGAGCAATGGTATGTTCAAGAAAGTGTCCCAATTGGCATTTGCAAAGGAATGGATGCTTTGGAACAAACAGATGCACAGCAACTGACCTTATACAACAAGGACTGGGCAAACATTTTGTTGTTTGATGCACTACACTGTAAAATTTGATGTATAACGCGTTCATTTGAATGGAGAACATAATGATGAACTGGAATTGCTCATTTCAACCTTTCTGATATATACTTCATAAAAGAATATGTAATTGTCATGTGACCTGTAGCACACAGGCTGGATTTACTTCAAAGTGAAAGTAAGGCCTATATGGGACTACTTCTGCCAACACTTACCACATGTTTGACAAAAGGGAAAGATCTTTGTGGTAAAGCACTCCAGACTTGCAAGGCACTTGTTAATGCTTTGATTTGAGGAATTGAGGAGTACTATGAAGCTGACTTTTT
>NW_013667453.1:154664-157233 GCF_000517525.1 Limulus polyphemus
GCTATATTTATAAATATGTAGTGACAACAATAGCGCTGCTATATTTTCTTGCCGTAGCGGTAATGATAGAACCGCTATATTTATAAATATGTAGTGACAACAGTAGCGCTGCTATATTTTTCTTGCCGTAGCGGTAATGATAGAACCGCTATATTTATAAATATGTAGTGACAACAGTAGCGCTGCTATATTTTTCTTGCCGTAGCGGTAGTGTTAGTGGTGCTCCATTGAAGAGTTAGCACGCACAACTATATCTGTCTAATGTTGTTCGTAGTAGGAGGTTGGTAGTATTGATCATGGTTCTTACCTCCTTTCGTGAGCATATGTGAAAATCACTAGTTTGACAAAAAAAACTGAACCCTCATCTTGGAAATCACTTAACAATTTCCTTTGTCACGAACAGTTTCGGAATTTGGCGAGAGAAATTAAAACGTATTTTTGTAATGATAATGCTTTTTGCTAAATACTAAAGTTGTGTTGTTGTTTTTTCAAAACTTTAGAAGTTTTAAATTTTAATTATATATTCTTTCCTTGTACAGATAGTTGAATACATATATTAAAATGACACGTCTAATCATGCTCCAGCTGACAACTGTGCATCTTGACATTAGCTCTGTAGCATAATTTCTATTGCAAAAAGCTCCGCCATAAGACTGTCGTGTTCAAAGCAACTGCTCCTCACTGACAGCTTTCTATAATCCATTTAGTGCACAAAAACTACAGTTTCCTAGCTCCTGTTTATATAGTCTGATCACAGAAATTCATATGTGTTGTATTCGGCGAAGTGAACTGGTATTTTGTTTCATAAGGAGTGGCATGAATGCCTGTTTCATTCTCTAGCTGCTTGAAGTTCGCCACTATTAAGTGCGAGTATGACTGGAAGCCTTATCGTGGGGAACCTATACCTTGTTGGTCTCGTTTGTATATGCAGATCCTTCTTGATTGTGTTGCATACTGTTGTCTGGGACACGTGTATAGTTTTTGTTTATAACCTTTGTCATCATGCCTCACTTTGCTTACATGGTTGAGGTACGACATGTTGCAAACCTGTTTTTGGATGGCCCTTGTGCCCCAAATTACTCCACATTCCTTTGTTTTCCAGTAGTATTAAGTATGAGAGATATTACCGCATTGGAAATTACAAATCCCGATCTCAACAAGTATCGTTTTGTATCCTACAATGCAGCTTCAGTAAATTCTAAATCATTTACTGTGCTACCAAAATATGTAGAAGCTCAGTGCAATTCACCCACAACCTGATACTAGTTCAACTGCTATTATAATACACAGTACAGATTTTTATTACGCTTCAAGTGAGTATTATGGATTATTATGTTTCTATATTACATACTATGTTTGCCTAATGCTTCAAAAATGTATTATGTTCAAAGTTATACTATTTCAACTTCTAGTTTTAGTGAAGTTCAGTTTCGAACGTGCTATTATCATGAATCAAGGATAAGTATATAGCTAGACGACTTAATGTTATGATAACGAATCAAAGGTTAGAGTGAATAGTTGTTATTTCTGCTTGGTAATGAAAACATGATAGTTTTAAACTTCGAGTTAAAAGATTGTTTGTTTCGAATTTCGCGCAAAGCTACATGAGGACTATCTGCAATAGCCATCCCTAATTTAGCAGCGATAGGCTCTCGGGCTACTCTTATACCAATGAATAGTGGAATTGACCGTCACACTATAATGTTCCCACGGTTGAAAGGGCGAGCATGTTTGATGTGATGGGGATTAAGAATCTATCGTTGCTAAATCACAGGGTGTGGGCTACTCTTATACCAATGAATAGTGGAATTGACCGTCACACTATAATGTTCCCACGGTTGAAAGGGCGAGCATGTTTGATGTGATGGGGATTAGAATTTGTGACCCTTATATTACGAGTAAAGAGCCCTAACCACCAGGCCATCACAGGCCTAGAAGTTAAGAGAAAAGCAAGATATTGTTAGGTTTAATTGATTAGTAAACATCGTAGGATGAATCTCGTGTAGTTGTCTTTTTGGGGTAAATATGCCTAAATACTTATGAGCTGTTTCTAGGTAAATACACATTCTTCAGAGAATTTCATGAGAAATAAATATGAATATGATAACAGAAACTCACACTATTTATGAGTAACTAATATCTTTTAAGATTAGATGACATTTAGCGCTCATGAACAGTTTATCAACAACTCAATAAATGATCGTGTGCTCCCAATGTTTGTAGCAATTCTTATTAATTATATGCAAATTCATGGAAATTATTTTTTATCACAGGAATAACGTTAAAAGTAATTCATGATCAAGAAACTACTGTTAACCAGCAATAACACAACAATAGAACTTTATAAACATAATGTAAGTAAACAAGTAAACAAAGTATGCAGAAAATTATTGTCAATCATTGTTACCCTGTTAAAATGAAGACTTTCCAGTTAGTTAGAATATTATAGTTTTAAATTTGAAATTGAGTAGTACGAGTATATTGTTTATCTTTGATTGTCTGGTATTTGTTTGTTTGTTTTGAATTTCGCACAAAGCTACACGAGGGCTATCTGCGCTAGCCGTCCCTA
>NW_013667453.1:158208-159002 GCF_000517525.1 Limulus polyphemus
ATGCGAACCCGCAGATTGCGAGTCGAGCGTCCTAACCACCTGGCCATGCCGGGCCAGTTTGGTATTTTTCATGTTTTCTTTGTGAGAAATATAACCCATAGTACTAAAGAGTTGGTCTCAAGTAAATAATCATGCTTTAGAGTATTTTATAAGTAACTAATATTAATCGTGCATGCGTAGCTTCTGAATATGATGAGTGTAACTCCTGCAAGCCATGAGTAACTATACTTTTTACACTTACCAACGCCGTCAGTATCTGTCAATTTTCTCATTGGACATTAGCAATAACACGTCTCTTAGTCATATTAATATTTAATTGGCACTTGTGTAAATTCTCAAAAACAGTTAAAAGTCCAATTTTCAATAAACAACAATTCATTGTACAGAATTCTAAAAATGAGACGGTTTCCAATTTCAAAATACAGTAAAATACTGAATAACGTACTGTACAGGATAAACGAAGAAATCCAAATGAGACTGGAAATAGTTTCATACACTCAACATGTTTCGACGAATTTACTGATTCGTCTTCAGGAGTGCCAAATTGAAGGGTGTGTATGGAGTATTTGAAACAGAAATTTAATTGAGCATTGCATGAAAAAGTACACACAGGGAAAAAACATTCATTGATAATAGCACTCGGATGGAAGACTAATATACACAGAGTGGTCACAAGTAAATAGACACCACCTTTTCAGAAAAAATGAAATTTTTCAGTCATATTCACATGAATTGATATATTTATAATTTAGTTAATATTTAGTAGATCTTCCTTTCCCTTCGTGGAGTTCATT
>NW_013667453.1:159921-171248 GCF_000517525.1 Limulus polyphemus
TAAATATATCAATTCATGTGAATATGACTGAAAAATTTCATTTTTTCTGAAAAGGTGGTGTCTATTTACTTGTGACCACTCAGTGTATATATATATCGGGCTAAAGATATATTTGATGAGATTGGTGCTTCCAATAAAAACGAATCAGGAAAAGGATATTCTACTCAGGATGCTCCGAGTGATAACAGTTCCAAAGAAAGTATTATCTCTTATGAAGGTAAAGGCTCACAAAATAAGAGATAATGCAAAATTAGCTGGTGTAGACAAAGGAGGTCTTATAACAGACAGTCTCTGGTTTAACATTTGATTACGGGTGTCCTAGCTCATGATATCAGTGCAGGAGTATGAACAAGAATTGACGAACTGATATCTAAGAAAATTACACTGATCGAAGCTACATGTTTGGTAAACGAAGTACCATTACAAAGTATTATAAAACAATTTAGAGAATAATAATAATAATTAAAAAGATTAAGATAACATAAGCAACTCAAACATGACTCCATTCACAAATGGATGAATGTGAGTTGGAAGCTGTTCTAGCAGCTGGGAAAAAGAGAAAACGTGCTGAATTATTTCTTGGGAATGAAATTCGATTATTTATGAACAAATGGGTAAGTTTATTAAGTAATACGTAAAAATCAGAATACAAGTATTTATGAATGATTCCAAATAAACTACTAGATTAAATGTGCATTAGCTGCTCATTAAAAATAAAACAAAAACAATTATATGTTTGTATGCATTGTGAACCAGTTTTTTCCTCTGTACTTTGGTGATCACTGTCCATCCACAGTACAGCCACGTTTGAAATGATGTTAAAGAAATCAAAAGCTGAATGACTATACCAACGCTATTTTATCCTGTACAGTAAGTTATTCAGTATTTTATTGTATATTGAGATTGGAAACAATATCATTTTTAGAACTGTGTACAATAAATTGTTGTTTATTGAAAATTGAACTTTTAACTTTGAGGTGCCAATTATTATTATTATTTTGTAGACACTGTACGCTTTATACATACGGTTGTCGTGTTCAGTGTTTGGGCAATTTACTCAAAAGTTTTATTATGAAATAATTTCGAAGATGTCTAGTTTGTGTGTTCACACGTGAGTAGTTAGTTTAAAAACTATATTTCATTTAAATTTTTCAGAGGTCTAGAAAATATCATGTATAATTCATATAATAATATTCGTTACCTCATTTCATATTCTAGCATTTATCTGTCAGACTGTGTGCTTTGTTTGTCTCAAATAAAGTGTTTTGTTGTTTTGTTAATAATAACATTAAAATCATATTATTATGTATTCAACATATTTTGTTTTTCTGTTATGCTGTTGAAATTTTAATAAACAAATACAACAATTATATACCGACCCTGCACCAGAGAAGATGACAGGTCTGTTAGGCCCCTACAAGAATTCTTCTGACCCTATTTATCATTTCTAGTATTGATGCTATCGCTATATCGAAATTACAAATACGATATTTTGTTGTATTAAAGCTAAATCAAAGTATCTTACACGTTGTGTTTCAAAACAAATATGTGTATTTGTGAGATGAAAACTAGAACGAAACACGATCCCAAAATTAACAGCTTACCTGTTTATGTAGCTTCTTCATCCACAATAACAAGACACAAGAAGAAAGAGAAATTAAGGCAGCACCTTTGAATGATAGTAGCTTTCAGGAGTAGTACTAAGCTAACATTATTGAATCCTGAGATAAACTTCAGTAGTTAGAATGGGATCCTGGTGGCGGAAGTAAACAGTGCTTCCGCCCGAGGGCATAAGAGTTATTGAACCCGGATTGTTTGTTTGTTTGTTTTTAATTATGGACAAAGCTATACAAGGGCTATCTGTGCTCTGCTCACCACGGGTATCGAAACCCAGTTTCTAGCATTGTAAGTCCGCAGACATACCGCTGTTCCATTGGGGGGCTTGAACCCGGAACCCATTGAATTAGACATACATATTAATTGGTTAAATTTCCATATCATTTACATGTGAATCATCCAATTAACTAATCAACCTTTAACCAATAAAGCATTAATTAAATATTAATTTTAACTTGCATAGTTTATTTATTTGTTTGTTTGAAGTTAAGCATAAAGCTACATAATGGACTATCTGTGCTCTACCCACCACGGGTATCGAAACCCGCTTTCTAGCATTGTAAGTCCACAGACACGCCACTGTGCCACAGGGGAGCAACTTTCATAGTACGTAACGAAAGATAATTACTGGAAGTGATGCCAATTATTGACAATATTTATATGCTCACATAAATCAATCATATCTAATTATAGTGTGTAATGACAGATTCTCATGACGTGAAGCCAAGTATTAACAATAACTGAAGATAATTATAGTTTAAAACGCCAGTTATTAGCAATAATTATAGGCTCACAGGAATCGGTCATATCTAATTATGAATTGTAATGACAGATTCTCATTATGTGATACTAAGTATTGATATGATGATGTGATGTATTGACATATTTACGTACTGAAGTGATGTCAAGCATGGTTTGAGTTTTGCATAAATCATTCATATCCAATTATAGTAGGTGACGACGTATTCTCATATGATGCCAATTATTGACAACATTTGATGATAATTATAGTTTAAAAGAACTTGGTCATAAAGCATAGTTATAGTTTAAAGAAGCAACAGTTGTGTATGTAATGACACTAATGTAAAATAACTATAGAGTAAAACCAGGATATGACGTTGTCAACTTCCTGTTTGAGATGTATAAAAACACCCGAAAGGAGCTAACGTTCATTCTGTCTACAACCACTCCAAAAGAGAGTTAACTTCGTATATCTTCTATATTATGACAAACACAAAGGTAAAATTAATATTTGCTGAAAAATATTCTGTTCTCTTCACTCTTATTCCTCTTGTTTTATACATATTCCAGTCTTATTGATAACAAATAGCTATATTGATTGTGATTAATATGTTTCAATTTTATTATTAATTCCATTAATACGTGGTGCAACAATATGATTCATTGTATCTTTTCAGGAGATGTGAACCATCAGAATATTCTCATAAGTATCGGCTGTGAAATGACCAGTATATTGCAATTGTTATACTTAATGATGAAATGAAGATACGCCTTCATCAATATACAGACTATGTAAATGGCACGTTATACCTTACCCCAAAAAATGTAACGTTTACATATGTTGAATGGCAAGAATTTAAAAGACTGATACCATCAGTGACTAGGGCTAACATCTGAAATTCAGTGAGGATTTTGGTCTGGAACATCATAAATGCATTATTAGTGTTGAATGCGACGAGTTAAAAAATGTGTCTATTGTGTTTACAAGCCAATATAATTTTCGTAATTATATATCAAGTCTTATAACTTTAAAAAAGTATGAATGGTATCAGTTATGTGAACAGGTTTCTTTTATTGATTCATATTTAAATCAATTAAAACAACATGAGTCAAAAACTACCTTTAATTGCATTAATGATAATGTTAAAAATAGTCAATCGAAGTTTCTACTAAACATATATCATACAAAACTTAGAACTTGACAATCACGGTCAAGCTGCTCTGAAGATATCTGGTTATATCTGAGGACTGCTCTGACTCAATTAGAGAAAAACATTATATTAGATGTGTTTCAAGATAGAGTTTTGTAAAGTAAACATACATGCTTTTAAAATATTAAATCCCATTGGTTTTTGTTGAAAATGGTGAATTTATTCAAGAGCTATCTGAATTCCTCTGTAGAAAGGTTAAATGCATAAGATTAAGTAATTGTATTCCATATCATTGTGATGATTTAAAAAAAAAGATTTTCACGAGATTTGTTTTGTTCCGTCACATGATCTACAACTAAAGCTATTATGATTTAAGAAGATTGATATCTCCTACATAAACTCTGACTGTGTAGATGTGTTTTTATTTACACAGTCATTTAATTGAGCATTTAGATATTACCCAATTATTATTACACTGGGCCCTTAGAGTTATAGAGAATAGACATAATGTATTTCAAGTGAGGATTTATCCTGAAAAATTGTAAAGACGGGGGTTATTCTTTTTCTGAAGAAAATGATTTTGTTTAAATCATTGAAATTTAAATGTCCTTTTCAGGACCAAACAGATCCTGAGAAAGAGAAAGCTATTATTGCACATACCACCTCTACTGATGAAATATTTTCTCACTTCTAATATTTACATTACAAATCAGCATTAATCTGTTGGCTGATCTTTCAAGTTTTATATATCTTCCTTATCGAGATCAACTTTCTTACTTCTGTTCATGTATATGAACTTCATTCTAACCTGTCATTCTAAATTAGGGATGGCTAACCCTCATATAGCTTCGCACAAAGCTACACGAGGGCTATCTGCGCTAGCTGTCCCTAATTTAGCAGTGTAAGACTAGAGGGGAGGCAACTAGTCATCACCACCCACCGCCAACTCTTGGGCTACTCTTTTACCAACGAATAGTGGAATTGGCCGTCACATTATAACGCCCCCACGGCTGAAAGGGCGAGCATGTTTGGTGGGACGGGGATTCGAACCCGCGACCCTCAGATTGCGAGTCGAGCGCCTTATCCACCTGGCCATGCCGAGCCTTTACAGCAGTTATCTCAACATTTGCACTCGAGCACTAAGTTTAAAACTCTCTATACTTTGTCTGCTCCTTATCAAACATAACAGATATAAGATCACAACACACACTTTGTCTGCTCCTTATCAAACATAACAGATATAAGATCACAACACACACTTTGTCTGCTCCTTATCAAACATAACAGATATCAGATCACAACACACACTTTGATTAACGTTAATTTTTTCCCAATACTGTAGATTTCTTTGCTCTGTTGAGGGAAATGTTTTTATAAAGAGGGGATCATAAGACATTGAAACTGGTGACAAAATACGAGATTATGTAACAATGGCCATAAAGAAAAAATGTGAATATCAAAAATACCTTCATTTTTTTCGCAATGTTTAGCTTTTCCATCAAAGCCACAGTAAGGGACATCTGGAGGGGGTGTTTTGCGATTTCCAGGCCATTGAACAGATACACCATCAAAAAGACGAAACTGTTGTTTGGATCCCACATATGTCCCAACTGGCTGTAAGATAAAGACATTACTGAAGTAAATGCATTAGAATTTATCTGACATTAGCATATGTTTTATGCATATGACCAAAACAAGTAAATAAAAACATCGACAGACAGGTTTATTTCTTAATGTCTCGTAGAAGCTAAATATTTTATTTCAATAACGGTGAAGAAGAGAATGAAACAGGCCTCGTGTTCTTGAGTATACTCAGCTTCTAGCGACAATATCTGAACACTGAAAGGGAGAAAATCACGGTTCGATTAGAAACCTGATTTTAGTGTATGCTAAAATGTCAATATAAGAAAATGAATTATCCTACTCGTGTCAGTCTTAACTACCTTAGTATCGATATATAGTGCTTAAATATTTTACTTTCTCATAAACTTTCTGAATTTACTTACCTCCATCACTCCAGTGGCTTGATCCATATCATATAAAGTGTAGTCTGATTCACGGTCCCCATTTGAATTGATGAAAATATCACCTGTCATTCCTAAAAGAAAAAAAAAAGAGTTGATATTCATATTTAGTGTGTTTCATATTTTAGTTTTAAAATGAATTGTTTTTAGAAATGTAAGCCAAAACTATACGAATAGTTTGTTTTGCCTGTTTTTAGAAATTTTGCGCATATACACACAAGGGTTATGTGAGGATAGCTCTCCTTGACTATGAGGAAGGTAGTTAATCAAAAGCGCTATCCGTTATCTCTAGGGCTACTCTTGTCGGAACGAATAGTAGGAGTTGATTGTCACTGTCGTAACACACAGCCACAAAGTGTGAATCGCATTAGTATTATTGCAGCAACGGGACATAAACATAGAGTCATCAGATTCACAGTCCGGGCACGCTAACCACTAGATAACTTCCGACCCAAGACAACTTGTAATCCGCCTGGTCCTATAACATTCACTGGATTACGCTTTCAACAAATTCACAAATTAAGTTGGGTCAATGTTCCAATAACAGTTTAACTCCTTCATTAGTGCCTTACGTGACCTTGTGGTTAAGGGCACTCGATATGTAATCTACGGGGCGCAGGTTCGAATACCGTCATCGAAAACGCTCACCCTTTTAGCTGTGAGAACGTTATAATGTGTTGGTAACAGAAACTGCAGGCCAATTTTTGTATCATCATTGTAAACAGTTTATATGGTAGAGACAAGAGCCACTTAGAAGCCAGGAAAATACTGTAAACAGTTAGAAAACAGCGTAATATTGCCGTGACTCTATATACAGAACCAAACTTTTGGCCAGATCTGCGATACTGTCACAGCTGTCCCAAATACTGAAATGCATTTATCATTATTTATCTGAACAGTAAACACTTTCATATTGCATTAAAACAGCTTAATATATCTTTTTAGAATAACAGAAATATTCTGTCAGAAAGCAATAAAATGATTGTTCTTCTTCTGCTTGTTAAAGAAACAAATCATATAGTAAACCAAGTATAACCAGCATGAAACTGGGGTTTGACAAATTCAGCACATGTATGGTGTCTAGGAGCAGGCGAAAAATCTGAAGTGGGAGGGTAGTGTAGTGGACTTGATCTGTGGTTTGTGACAGTATTTCATTTTGGTTTTCATTAATCTTGTTACATGTACATTAATTCTTCCTTGTTCTAAGGGTTATCTTGTTACATCTAAGTTGATTCGTCCCTGTCCTGGTGGTTATCTTGTAACACGTAAGTTGATTTGTCCATGTGCTAAAGGGTAATCTTGTTACATGTTCTTTGTAGCTATTCTGTGTATTTTGTTTGCTGTAATTGCTTATGAGACCTCCAGTGGCTTTTAACTAAAAAGACAAAAAATATTTGGTTGGTAACTTGCTCTGTCAGCTGCAGTTCGAATCCCAATTCAGGTACAATGTTATTTATAATTAACTTAGAAATAACAGTCTGTATAAGAATCTGGAATTTTTTTCAATTTCGTAAAGTTCACTATATTACAGAAAAAAAATCGCAATATTTTGTTGTTAAACATAAAGCTATACAATGGGCTATTTGTGCTCTGCCTATCATGAGTTATCAGCGTTATAACCCTACTGATTTACCGCTGTGCCACTGTTTCCATTATCGTTAGGGTCAGTTTTACAGTTTTATCTCAATAAAATTGATATTATATATTTTTACAGTTTGAATAGTTGTATAGGGTACTTCACGAATATTCACAGACTCGTTTTCCTGATTAACATAAAACATTCAAACTCTAGATATATATATATATATCGTAGGTAAAATACTTATACCCATATACTTATATCGTATGTAAAATACTTATACCCATATACTAATATCGTATGTAAAATACTTATACCCAGATACTTATATCGTATGTAATATACTTATACCCATATACTTATATCGTATGTAATAATACTTATACCCATATACTTATATCGTATGTAAAATACTTATACCCATATACTTATATCGTATGTACAATACGTATACCCATATACTTATACCGTATGTAAAATACTTATACCCATATACTTATATCGTATGTAAAATACTTATACCCAGATACTTATATCGTATGTAATATACTTATACCCATATACTTATATCGTATGTAAAATACTTATACCCATATACTTATACCGTATGTAAAATACTTATACCCATATACTTATATCGTATGTAAAATACTTATACCCATATACTTACAATTCCAAAAGACTTGGAGTTGCTCAGTGAAAATTGGTATTGATTAATACATAGTTTCTTTTATGAAGATTTTTTTGGTGGTTTATCTAACTTACAATGTACATAGAGGCCTGTTTTCCTTATTAAAATAAAGCATTCGAACTGTATATATATATATATGCATCACATTATGAAAAAATAATATTCCATTCTCTTTCGTTCTTTACCTAGTGTATCACTGTATACGTAACATGCTTAAAATTTAGCTGTTTTCATTAATTAATATAAACTAAATGCAGTAGAATGTGTCAAATGGAAGAACAGAAAGTATGTTTGTAATAATGTTATCATTTATTACAGTTTAACTATTTGATCGCGTTCTTTTTGCTTATAGATAAATTAGTTGAATGTACAATCTATTTATAGGACTGTTTACCATATAAACATAAAACATTCAAAATCGATTATATATCATATAAAAAACATTAAGGTTATACGTCCAAATTAAAAATGTACAGTTATATTGAGTTTAATAACAAACAAAGTGTTTGAATAAACTAAAAATTATTATTCTGTTTCATTGTGTTTTCGTATAGTTTGACTATTTGTATAAGATACTTCATGCTTTACTCATATGATTATACATATACTACTTTGACTTACAATCTGCGTAGTCCTATAAAGGACTATTTTTCGTATTTAACCTAAAACATTAAACTCAAGATATTCATGCTACGTATCATATTCATACACTACATTAACTTATAGTTATTTAACTCTGTAGAAAATCATTTTGTTCCAACTAACTATAGTAAAACTAATATCAAGCTTTGTGAAACGGCTTTCTAAAGTTCAATGAAGCGACATCTTTGGTACTTGACACACAGTTTAAAGCCCATAACATATTTTAGGAACTCTGGATAAGTTACTCCAGGTTTTGTTATAATATATATGGCGTACTTCAAGGTTTACATATATCTTAGTTTAATTACAATATGGCCATGAAAAAGACACATTTTCCCTATTAACATAAAAACATTCAAACTCGATATATTTATCTTATGCAACATTCTCAGATGCATACATTAATATAACTTACAATCTACATAGTCCAGAAACTGACCGTTCCGCATCATTTTATAATTAAAATGTACAAACTCTACATAAATGTTGTATGTATCATATCAAATAACTGTCATGCAGTATAGTTTGACTTTATGGTTTATTTATATGATTATACATACACTAGTTTATCTTACAAATAAATAGTCCTGAAAAGGACTGTTTTTTGTGTGTGTTTTTGTTAGCGTAAGCATTCAAACTAGATATTTTCATGTCAAAATGAAAAAAATAGTAAGGCGGTATTTAATTTATCATGACTAATACAACTCTGTTATCGTTCTTGTGTCTGTTTTTGTCTTCTAATTATTAAAACTTTACAGGAAATCATATTGCTACAACAAAATACAGTAACATTAAAATTTTCGAAATAAACGATTTTCCGTTCATGAAATCCATTTACATATGTAATTTTCTCAGATTTTCTATTATTTAAACGAAATGATATATATAGCAACAATTACCTTTTTATGTTTTGTTAGAGCATCTTGTAGCACATCACAATTTCTATGGTCATTTCGATTTAAGTACACATCTATAAAGTGTAAACGCTTTATTTAACTGTCGGTATGCTGAAACTATCTTCAATTGATGCTAGGGGAGTCATATATATCACAATGGGTTCTTTACATGAGAAAACAGTCAGGTTTACATTACGCTCTTTCTGCATAACAATAATTCCAAGCGACTTGTACTACAAAAGATCTCAGTTTAGTATGTAAGCGAGAGTTTAATTTAGTTTATAAACGATAAGTATAGATGTATTCCACAAGTGTCGTATTAATGTATTGTATTTAACAATACAAAACATGCTTTCAAATAAAAAGATTTTATGTTCACTAGACATTAAGAATTAAATTATAGCTAACTAGCTAACGAAAAGATTTTGTACCATTGAACTTTGACCTTAATAACCAGAAAAATGGCCTTACACTTCAAACTTGTGTTATAGTAACTCAATATCTGTTGTTTACCAAACGTTGAAAAGGTAAAGGATAATCATGGTTGTCCTCTAATTTCAACACTCACACAAAATTAAATGTTTATATGAATGAGAATATGTATGTTCGGCTTGTTTAGAAAGGTGTTTTATATATATTTGATACCTGATTATCATATTAGAATGAATAATGTAATTCTTGTGTGTATCGTCACGTAAAACATGTCATTTTTAAATCTTTTGTCATTAGTTGTCAGGGTTTAAAATATGAGTGGGCTGAGGATGCTTCTACAGTAGGTGTCTGTGACTTGTTGGCGATAAATTTGAACAATAAACAGACAGCACACAATCCTCTTGTTTTAAAATATTATATCCAAAACAAGTCAAACTATGTACAAAGATTATTTACACTACAGATATCACAATTGTATCTCAAACTCTAAATAATTCTCTTTTCTTGTCGAAAATCCACACAGGCTAATTCAATTACTTTAGAACCCTGTTGACAAGGGGATTTTTTTTCTCTGCTATTATCACAATAATATCAGTGAATAATTCACTTACGTTACCCCGTGGGTTACCATGGTTGTATCCTGAACTTTATATAATTGTCTCGCTTTTGTCAAAGTCCAGGCAGAAGGGTTCAATTACGTTAGAACACACTTTGACAAGACAAATTATTCTCCTTATCTTTGTTAAGGTGTGAAACTCACTTTAAAATATCGCCCGTTATGGCTAATCACTCACACGCCAGCTAACTTCATGTTTTCTTTCACAAACTAATTTTCTGACTGAACTGCACTTGACTTTATTGAACTTTACTTCACTTTAGTTCTTATCTTGTGCTAGCTTCGTCGCCTATATTTACACGTTGATCACTGAAGAATCGAACTTTCTGTAAAGTACGCGAACGACGTTGATTTAACAATACTCAGTCAAGGTAACAAGAAAAATCGGGAAGATTCGAATAACGTGACGTCAACAATTTTAGTAAAGCTTCGACAACAATGTAATTGCAAACACAACGTACGACTCTTAACGAGTTAAGTAACCAAACTTGTCATAACTATCGCCTTTAAAATGATTAACTTTTAACTCTTGTTATGAAAACTAAACACTCATTAAATATCATTTCACAAAATAAATTAAACAATAATACTTATACTAAACACTCTTGTATATCCAACATCAGTCATATTTAGCATCCCCACAACTCAAGAAAACCTCCACATCGAAGTCTACAAACAGATGACTCTTAAAGCATTAAACGGAATTTTTTTTTGTTGTTGTTGTTGTGATTGTTTCTAAAATGTGTTCATAATTTTGCCATTATATACATTCCTGAAAAGAAGAAAAGAATGATTTTATGTTATACAAGGAAAACAGGCTGTACCAGTGTTGCATGTGGATAAATGTTTGATGCAAGAATTGGGCTAACCCTGTCTTTTCTATATCAATTCGTAACATCTGTATTTTTTGTTGTTGTTGTTTGATTTCGAATTTCGCG
>NW_013667453.1:172048-179823 GCF_000517525.1 Limulus polyphemus
AACTTTATTATGTAACACATGTGCTCTTAATAGTTCACATCAATAACTTTATTATGTAACACATGTGCTCTTAATAGTTCACATCAATAACTTTATTATGTAACACATGTGCTCTTAATAGTTCACATCAATAACTTTATTGTGTAACACATGTGCTCTTAATAGTTCACTTTAATAATTTCCTTATCTAACACATATACTTTTAATAGTTCACATTAATAATTTTCTTATCTAACAAATGGGCTTTTAATAGCTCACATCAATAAACTTTTTACCTAAAACACGTGCTCTTAAAAGCTCACATCAATAAAGTTCTTACCTAAAACACGTGCTCTTAAAAGTTCGCATTGATAATCTTCTTATTTAACACACTTGCTATTAATAATTCTATCTGATACATTTCAATTTTATACTAACTACGAGAAGAAGCACATAATACTTATCTAATTGCATTTATTGTTTCTCAATTTACATCTTAAAATAAGTGGTAGACAAGAGATTTTCCAGTCAAAGATAGAAAACTGAGACATAATCTTAGACGTTTTTTGAATACTAAATTATGTTAACTTATTAAGGTATTTTTCAATCTCGTGTTAGATTTGAGCGACTAATCATTTTCTTTCCTACGTTAACACTCAAATGTGAAATACTTTTTTAATCATCACTGTAGGATTTGAGATTTACTCTATCAACAAGCACAAATGTGATATTGTTTTGTTTGTTTATTTCTGTTTACACAATGAACTATTTTAGTTGTGTCGACCGCGGGGAATCGAACTCTAGATTTTAGCGTTGAAAGTTCATAAACTTACCGCTGACCCACCGGGAGACCACTAATAAAAGAAGTACTTACAAAATGTGTCACAAAATCACAAGATGTGTTCACTAAACGCGACCACCTAAACAAAACGCCACCGCCTGGTGATTAGATTGCCGTACTGTGAATCCGAGAGTCTATGGTTTGCATTCATTTCCTTCAAAATCGCGCTACACAATTTATGGTGCGTTATAGGAGTGATGGTCAACTCCTCTATACGATTAAGGTAGCCCAAGAGTTAGCGGTGGGTGGTGTTGACTAGCTGGCAATCAGTTCAAAATTAGGGACGGCTAGCACAGATAGCCTTGTGTAGCTTTGCTCGAATATCTGAGACTAACTAACTAACTAAATGTGACTGCTTAAAGAAACACTATCACAGAGTGTATCCACAAAATGTTACTACCCGAAAAGACATTATAATAAAAATGTACTTGCCAGTGGTGACTGTCGGATACAGTCTCACATGATGCGCTTATTAAATGTGATTACTTAAAGGGTTTGTTTGTTTTGAATTTCGGGCAAAGATACACGAGGGCTATCTGTGCTAGCCGTCCCTAATTTAGCAGTGTGAGACTAGAGGGAAGGCAGTTAGTCATCACCTCTCACCACCAACTATTGGGCTACTCTTTTACCAACGAATAGTTGGATTGATCGTCACTTTATAACGCCCCCACGGCTGAAAGGGCGAGCATGTTTAGTGGGACAGGGATTCGAACCCGCGACCCGCAAATTGCGAGTCGAGTCCCTAACCACCTGGCCATAATTACTTAAAGAAACGTGTGTATCATGATATAAAAGACTGTTTAGTTTAGATATTATTGATTAATTTATTTTTGTGAGTGAATATCTTATTATTGTTTAGTTTTTGTTATAATAAGAGTTAAAACAGACGATTGTAGGAAGTTGTGTTTATAAGTCATTGATGTTGAGACTATCGAACGTCGCGTGCAATACATTGACGTCGAGATTTCTAGAAGGCGGGCAGACGTTTAAGTGATAAACATATAAATAGTGTGAGACCAGCGGAAACAGAAGACAGACAATAGTAGAAAAGGGTAAAGTTACGGACAAGGAAAAGTTCGGCGTGAAGTTAACTACCTTAGAAGTGATAGGGCAAATGATTAACAAAGGCCTAACGTTTAATATCTTAGAGTAAAACTAACAGTAGAAAAGGAGATAAGAATGATAATTTATTCCGTCAAAGCGTGGTTCTAAAGTAATTGAATCAGCCTGAGTGCACTTTGACAAAAGGAACAGAGGATATTTAAAAGAAAACCAGACGATTACGGTAACTCGTGCCACAATTGTAAGTGAATCACATTCAGAATACTAGAGCGATAGTAATAGAGAATTGTTTGTTTATTTTTACATCACATTATAACGCCCTCACGGCCGAAAGGGCGAGCGTGTTTGGTGTGACGGAGATTCGAACCCGCGACCCTCAGATTGCGAGTCAAGCGCCCTAACCACCTGGCCATGTCGGGCCACTGGTTGTATAAAAATAAAGTAACGCTTGTACAGCATACAAGCAGCTGAAAAACTGTTTCCCAGCAGAACATTCACACTTTATTAACACAAAATGTAAAAACATGTATAAAATATATGATAAACAGGATTATAGACATGTTAACTGAAATTCTAAAGCGAATGAATGGGCCTAAGTGGACTTTTGACAAGAAGAAGAGAACTATACATATAGTGTTTATGATATGCTTGTAATCTTTAGAGTGTGAAGCTAAACATGCTCGCCCTTTCAGCCGTGGGGGCGTTATAATGTGACGGTCAATCCCACTATTCGTTGGTAAAAGAGTAGCCCAAGAGTTGGCGGTGGGTGGTGATGACTAGCTGCCTTCCCTCTAGTCTTACACTGCTAAATTAGGGACGGCTAGCCCAGATAGCCCTCGTGTAGCTTTGCGCAAAATTCAAAACAAACAAACAAACAAAAACCGAAAAGCAAACATTATAAGCCTCACTGTTAGAATTTAAAATATATATATATATATTTGCCAATTGCCAAAACAAAAGGCTTTTACTTATACTTCTTAATACTATAAATACATACTATGTTGTTGTTGGGCCTAAGATTCTGTGATTTGCTGACGATAAATGAGCAGCACGCACTTCACTTGTTTTCAAAATAATATATATATTCGGAACAAGTTAAACATATGTACAACAAATTTGTAACAGGGATTCGAACCCGCGACCCTCAGATTCCGAGTCAAGCGCCCTAACCACCTGGCCATGTCTTAAAATCTGTAATAATGATAGAAGAACCAGGCATTAATTTATTATACTATTTTACATATGCTACATAAGTCAATTGACTTTTGTCTCCAAAATGAGCTTAGGTATATATTAGACATATATTTCTTTCCAGGGTTAATATGGATATGTTTCAGATGAAAGTGAACACCTTCTCGTTTAGAATAAGTATGAAAATAAGCTTGTTTTAAGTCTGGTGTGCGGAAAGGTATAGGCCATCCGGATATTTTCTGTTTATATATATATTTAAAGGTATCTATATATCCTCTGAAAAGGTTAGAAGAATTTGAAGTATAATTATATACTTTGTGAATATTATTTAGCAGGTATCCATAGCTGGGGAGCTTTCTTAACTCAGATTCCAATAAAAGCTCTTTCTTCATCCGAGTACTGACATAGTAATGATGATCTCTCTTCAACATATGTTTTACGTAAAGGAAAAGTTAGTTTTCCGTGACTTCTTAAAGGGACAACTGATCTATGTGATAAAAAATACCTCTTGTTAGTTATAAAACTGCCCATCTCTTTTTTTTCTTTGATAACTTTTTTGGTGCAGATGTTATTCAAGTAATAAGACTAATCTATATAAATAAACGTCAATACGTGTGTGTGTATCTGTTCCTTATATGTTTCCACATTTCTTGATCAATCAGCACCAAACTTGACACAATGATACAGAATGACATGAGGAAGGTCATGGGAGGTACCACCCATCTAATTTTGGAGAAACAAACTACTAAATCAGCACAACTTGACACAGTGATATATGATGCCGTGAGTAAGGTCATGAGGGGGGTTGTACCCCAATCTAATTTCATATTGATAGAATACTTGAAAACAGCATTTCTTTCTTTTCGTTATTGGTACCTTTATTGCAGTTTAATGTTTATTATGTTAAGAAAAAAATATAAGCACAATTTCCTATTCTTTATTACAAACGAGTTTTTATTTCATCCGTCTAATGGACGGGTACTCCAGCTAGTTAATTATAAAACTGACCGTCTCTTCTCTTTCATTAGTTTGTTCATGTATATGATTTTCATTTTTCTGTCTAATGTTTACCATAAAAAGCTCTCATCGTATCATATTTCTTTGGCATTTGAGCATTAGTCATATGCTTGACACTGACAACAAGTTGTGAAACACACGTACACTTCTTGTAACCTTAAGAATCATGCACTTGTTTGATAACGTAGAACAATCTAATCATACTTAAATCAGAACGTGACGGATTTACTATTATATATCTATTTTAAAATAACGATATTTGTTTAAATTAAGTTTATATTTAGAAATGTACATAACTTATACTGTTAAATCTGTATTGCGAAATTCCCGCCTATTCTATAAAATTGCAGAAGATTCTTGAGTGTAAGAATCAACAATATATGTGTGTACGTAAACGTTAGTATAACGTGTTAGTTTTGTTACGTAAGCTGAAGTTTCGAGAAATCTTCACACACCTGTTATGGGGTTGCTATAAAGTTCGTAAGCTTTAACTGTGATTGTTATAACGCTTATTAATCGGGACACTTCAGATTTTTGACCAGAAACATTTATAAATTACAAACCATTTAACTTCAGTGGATTCACATCGGACATTAGTATTTTTTACGAAAACATTACCCAACTTCATCGCTGGGAAAAAAATCGGCGTGTGAAGACCAAATAGCTAGCTAGCTCCCGATGAAGTGAATTGTACCTACATCAACTAGAAATTAACTCGCTCATCGTGAACCCTCGATAATATATCAAGGAAGTTTCAGACTAGAAAGAATACTTTATATTGTTTGTAAGTTTGTAAAGCTTTTGTATATAAATCATTGTTCGAAATATCTATTTGTAATAACTGATATTGTAAATTGTATTATTGGTTGTATATTAAAATATATTTGTATTAAAAAAGAAAACTGTGTGTATCAATCTTGTTGGCAAATATCATAAATTGGATACATATCGGCATTTATTTAACTACTAAATCTAAATTACAATTTAACTCAGTTTAGGCTACTTGAAATTGTAATACGTAACAAGGACTGTCACAATTAGTTTTAAAATTTATTTGATAGAATCAAAGACATGAAGACGAGGAACTATTTCATGACCTGTGAGAAAATGGTGTAAATGAACAGTTACAGAATAACAATAAACATATATAGTGCCATGACTTATGCACTCTGTATTGCAATGTAACTGACTCGTGACGATTTCGAGAGTTAAAATATTCTTTTCACATAACGTTAGACGCAAGAGCTACGTTATTTACCTTAACACCGAGTCAAAATCTTTGTCGTACATGCTGTTTGGAATTCTTAGGCAGAAAGACAAGAGTATAAACAAGATTGTATTATCCTGGTGTCAGTAATCCTGGAATGAACCGCGGATTCCCCACCGTGATATGTGCGATTTATCTAGTGTCAGTTGAAGAGGGTTTCAGCATACTGATAGTTTAGTAAAGAAATTATGTTTTTGTTACGTGTTTATGGCTTCCTTTTCAACATAGTGCGTATTTGTTTGTTGTTGTTGTTGTTGTTGTTTTACTGAGATTAGCCAATCGCCACTTAGCAACAATTAGTAATTGAAAGTTTGAGTTGGTTGTGGTGAGAAGATCGTGCAAGATAATGTTTCGGCGTTTGTTTTATGTGTAAATTTTGATTATTAAATTTTATTTAAACGTCACCCGATGACTGTGCTATTAATACGTAAGTATCATTACGTACGTCTGTGAATTCCATATGTAACAAATTGGGGGCTCGTCCGGGATTTCTTCTAAATAAAAAGAAAACAAATATGTATGTTTAAATTGAGTGGAATTATTTATAGGCAACAAATATGGGAAGGGTGACTGAATGGTTGAAATTAGAAAAAAAAACTTAGAGAAGCTATTAAATCTCTGAAGAAGACAGAGTTATTGGAGGCTTGTGAACAATTAGAAATAGATTGCAAACAGTCAATGGACGAAGAGAAGTTTAGATTCTGGATTATGCACAGACTCGTAGATCGTGACGGAACAGAGGAGTGTGTGTTGGGACTCTATCATGAAAAAGACGATCTTACATACAAACGTTTCGAACATGATTCCAGGTTAAAAGAACTGGAACGGTAAAGATAATTAGAATTATCGAGGCTAGAAAAGGAAATGGAAGTAAGAAAGTTGGAAATTGGAAAGGAAGAGAGGGTCAGACTAATAGAGTTTGAAATTAAAAACCAAGACAGTTCTAGCATAAAATCATTACTAAAATCTGATCCTAGTCGTCATGTTAAAATGGTACCACCATTCAACGAACATTAGGTAGATAAATATTTAACATTTCGTGAAGATAGCTCAAAAGTTTAGACTGGCCCGACAATTCCTGGCCAATTTTATTGCAAAGTATCATTATAGGCAAAGCTTAAGAAGCTTTTTTGTGTGCACTCTCGATTGACGATTTGTATGACATATGATGTTGTAAAATCTGCCATTCTCAAAGCCTGTGAACTAGATCCTGAGGCTTACAAGCAAAAATTGGGTGATTATCAACAACACGACAACCAAAACCCTGTGGAATTCGCCCATGAGAAAGAAGTTTCTTTTGAAAGGTGATGCACATCTAAAAAAGTGAATGACAACTTTGAAAGTCCGAAACAATTGATTTTGGTGGAATAATTTAAAAGATGTGTAAGGATGACGTCAAGACTTATCTTGACGAGAGGAGAGTAAAAACTTTGCAACAGGCTGCCACATTGGCTGATTTTCCCTTAACTTAAAGTTAGATTCAATACACCCAAACACTTTGATTCTCCCCCTCATAGAAATGTAGGTAGTAATAGTAGTTCCATTGGTCATCCCAAGTTCTCCTTTGGTCCTAAATCTGGTTGAAGTCGCCAATCAGTTCCAGGAACAGGTACGCAGTCCAGTCAGTTAGGTTAGTGTTCCTGTTTGTCATTATTGTAAGCGTAAGGGTCGCGTAATTTCCGAATGCTGGATTCTGAAAGCAAAGAATGAAAGGTGTCACCTGATGCTCTTGTTTCGTCGCATAAGAGTCATTGTGAGTCTGAATCGGTGAGAAAATAATTTCTCAAAATAATAATTTTGTATCCATTAGTAAGGATAAGTCTAATACCATGCATATTAAAATTATTCGGGATACTGGAGCTACTCAGACTTTGTTATTGCAGGAGACACTGCCTTTTTCTAGTGAGTCAGCTACTGATGAATTTATTTTAGTCCAGGGCATTGAGGGTAGCTTTGTGAAGGTATCTCTGCATAAAGGTTTTATAGTCCGACTTAGTCTCGGGATTTTTTACCGTAGGTGGTAGACCTACTTTGCCAGTTAAGGGTGTATCTTTGCTGTTGGGTAATGACTTGGCAGGTAGTCGAAGCCAAGTCATAATGTATTGGTATTTTTATCATTACCCGTGTGTAATATAAGAAATATATAGGAAAGTACAATATTTTGGATAAAGAAAGTTTGCCATGTTATACCAATTTCTTTTTTAGGAGGGGAAGTGTTTCATGTTTCCGGCTTCCTTACACCCCCCCCCCCCCCACCCACGTTGTAACTTGTTAATGTAAATCAAACTGATATACACAGAACCATAGAAGTTGTAATGTCCTATTGGATACTATGACATAGAAGTTGTGATGTCCTATTGGATACTATGACATAGAAGTTGTGATGTCCTATTGGATACGATGACATAGAAGTCGTGA
>NW_013667453.1:180789-182252 GCF_000517525.1 Limulus polyphemus
GTGAACACAAATTAGTTAGCATAAATCAGTTAAATGACGAAACATTAGGTGTCTATTTACTTGTGACCACTCAGTGTATATATGGCATGTTAATATATGGCGTGTTTTCCGTTTGTACATATTTTAGTACTTTTAGTTGATACGATTCAAAATAAAATATTTAGTGTTTAAACATCTTAAATACATAGCTACATTAAGAACTAAAGAGAATGAAATGATATATTTTTTTAAATTACTTCCTAACGTAATGCATACGATGTGTCTAGAGTTTGAATGTTTTGTGTTAGTATGGAAAACTAACCTCTATAGATTGTACGCTATACCAATAACCAAACTGTAAAAACATAAAATTGATATTTTTAATACTCAATACTTTATCACTGTTAGTTATGTGAAACTAACATCGTATTACGTTTTATAGAGAATGAAATAGTATATTTGTATTCATGTTGAAGGACACCTTCTGGTGGTTCACTCGTGAACCACAAACATTTACCCATGAACCATAGACGAGTTCATTGCCAACCACCCAATAACACAAATATATATATACTATATATATGCTATACATACATAAATGTATATATATATATAGAGAGAGAGAGAGAGAGAGAGAGACGTTAAAGATTTCTTTTATCTTTAACCAGAGATGAAATTGGAAGGAGAATCTGTGACGTAGAGGTCTATTGCATTCATTGATTGGCTGTACCCTCCACTGAGGTTCATCAGCACAGCTTTAGTTAGCAAACTAAGGAAATACCACATTATACCTTGTTCTTCCACACTCCGTTAACATAGTACAACTACAAGACATGCAATCTCTTTCAAACTTCACATTTTGAAAAAACACTTAGATTTCAAACAGAACTCTTGATAAAAAGTACTTTATGTACATGCAACAACAACAGTCTTCGCTTATCAACTCCCAGTCTCTCGGGTTGTATTTATTTTAATACCATAATTGTTTACGCCTATGCATTGTATATTAACGCTCTGTGCTATAAAGTACATATTTGTGATATAGTTAAATTAATCTGTTTTAAATGAATGACAACTTTACTAGTTTAGATGATTCCCATTTTTTGTTGTTTTTAAACATATAATAATAATTATTATTATTATTGTTATTAGCATAAAGATACACGATGGGAGTTTAGCGTTGTAAGTCCATAAATATACCGCTGATCCAACCGGGGGTTGGGCCTATAATAATGGTGGCTGCTCATTTCATTTTTGTTATTTTTCATGATAAGAACGTTCTTTTCCTATATAATATTAGTTTAATTAAATAACTGTTATTCGATACATGTTGACAAGTATGTCGAAAAGTAGTACTTTATTATTAGAGATTGAGCTATTATAATAATACTCAGTTTTTGTCTGTCGTGAAAATCCGCTTGCACCTTATTATCTAAATACGCCTGCGCTTCATTTCAACGGATGTGAACAAAAGGCAGGCGTAT
>NW_013667453.1:182758-186915 GCF_000517525.1 Limulus polyphemus
CTTATAATTTATGGGGGCGCCATCAGCAGATGATGTGCTCCCAATTTCACTGATCTCAACTAGAACTAAATCCTCTCGTCATTTATTTTATTAGTTATCATTAACTAGAAATTAGTATTTTTTTCTTGTATTTAATTGTGTTGTACTTATAATCTTATGAGTTAATGTTATTGTAATAAAATATAGCGATACGTATGATTAATTGACATTTAACATTTATTTATTTATATTTATTAATATTTATTTATTATTTAACATTTGGTAAATACAAATACGTTAGGATACCCAACATATACAATTAGTTGTAAAAGATATGATTATTAAAAAAAGGGTTACGTCGTTAGTTCTTCTCGAATGGGGGCGACTACAGCCATTTGAAACAAAGATAAAAAGAAATAGCCCTATTAGTAAAAAGAAAGGGACATTAAATTTTTAGGTCTTTAGTTATTACGAAGTTATAAATCACTGTATAGAGACAATCAGTAGTTAATAGAGAGAGGTAGGTAAGAGGGACTTTAACGTTACACATCTGTTGTTTTATGGCTGCTCGATCTCTTCGGTAATATATGCAATCCATGATAATGTGTTCCGGATCTTCAAAATTTCAGCAATGGCTGCATTCACCATTGGGATGCGCTTTAATTTTGTAGAGATGTCCATTTAGACCTGTGCAATTAAAACTGAGGCGTGTTATGATAACTTCTTGGTGTCTATTCGTACATGCATACTTTATGTGAGAAGAAACAACAGGAACAATTTTATTTTATATCTTTGATTGTTTCACTGAATTCCATCTGTACTGCCAGGAATCTAAAATGAATTTATCGACTTGGCCATAGAGGTCACCAGTTTCAACCGAAACGTTTGTGACCCCAGAATATGTTAACGCATCCTTGGCAAGATGATCAACAACCTCATTTCCCTGGAGTCCCACATGGCTAGGGACCTAGAGAAATTTGATGACAATATGGGAGCATAAACGGACAAGGCATGTAAATACTTCACTCAGTAACATTGGACTATATGAAAAATAATCGTTTTTAATCGAAATTAACGAACTTAATGAGTCACTAACTATCAGAGCTTTCGTAACATCTGAATCTTCTAGCCATTAAAGTGCTTGTAGGATAGCAAACAGTTCAGCCTTATATACAAGTGCAGTTTTAAATGCTTTTCTGATGTTGTGATTTTTTGATATAAAATGCCGAGGAATTAAAACTGGTAGACTTGGAGCCATCCGTAAATATACATGTATAGTCAGAGAAGCCTGCTAGTTTTCTTTAGCCAAGGAGAAAAGCAAGTAACATTGCTCCCATTTTTTTCCCAACATAATGTAGAGTGACGTCGACATCAGGGGTTGGAATCTCCCAAGGAGGAAAATACTGGGAGTTAGCAACGTTCTGGAGGTTCACGGACGAGAAAACGTCTGCAATTTTAACTGACATTGGAGAGTTATTTTGTTGAAAGGTTTCGTAATAATCTTTTCAATCCTTTTAAAAGAAATTAACGGGATAATCGTAGTACTTAGACTTTGCTAAAAATTTAAGTTGCATCTTCCGTCTCTGTAAGTCAAGGGGTATGACACCCCCATCTACTTCCATGGCTGATATAGGGGTGTGTTTCAATGCTCCACAACATAATCGCAAGCATCGATTTTGAATAACTTCCAATTGTTTAAAGACTGAGTAACTCGCAGAGTCATACATGATACTGCCATAGTCAATAACAGATCGTATTAACACACACAAGTAATAGTCTTTTTGGACGCTCCCCAACGTGTGCCGGACACACATTTAAGCAAATTGAGTCGTTTAGCACATTGTTGTGAGACATAGGTGATATGATGCGTCCAACTTAACCTGGAATCAAAGATAACTCCAAGACATTTGTATTGGGTGACGGAGGCTAGTTGGTGGTTATTAAAAAAATAATTTCACTGTGTTTGAAGTACGAAAAAAAGGGAGAACTACAGACTTTCGGTCTGAAACGGTAAAGCCCTGTTTAAAAAATCAATCGGCTAAATTATCCAGATTTGTTTGAAGGCAGGTTTGAATATGATTAATATTACGACCAGTTTTCCAGAGGGCTAAATCATCAGCAAAAATACTATAATTCGTGTCATTAGTAATAAAGGAAGAACTAACGTCATTAATCATGAGAAGGAACAAAATAGGGCTAATAACACTACCCTGGGGAGTGCCATTTTCTGAGACTTTCCCCAGAGACGACTCTATTGACTGTGACCTTAAAGGATCTGTTTAAAAGAAATTCTTTAATCCAGTTGAAGAGTTGGCCATCAAAACCGTAACTATTGAGTTTATATAACAATCCTTTTTTCCAGACCATATCGTATGCTCTTTCAATATCCAAGAACACAGACACTGCCTTACCTCTGTTGCATAATGATTTGTTAACATCTTCATGTAGCCATAACAGATGATCAAGCGTAGACTTCTTCCAATGGAAACCAGACTGAAACTTGTCGAAAAGTCTATGTTCTTCACAATACCAATGCAAACGGTTGGAAACCATTCATTCCATAATTTTACACATAGTAGAAGTAAGAGCAATTGGTCGATAGGATGTAACAGAGCTCAGATCCTTATCTCACTTAGGGATTGGGCAAACTATTGCGTGCTTCCAGGCTGAAGGGAGGATTCCTTCATTCCATATCTTATTGAAAAATGCCAGCAGTTTTACCAAAAAATTTACAGAAAGATTTTTTATAGATTTTATAAGGAATTCTATCGTCACCAGGGGCCGAGTTTTTAGACATCTTTATTGCTTGTTTAATTTCACCAATATTGAATTTAGCATTCAATGCATTACTATTATTTGGCTTCTTCGTAATAGTGGCGGAATTGTCATGTTCAAATAATTTCTTATATTTCGAAAATTCGTTTGAATAACTGCCAGAACTGCTGATGTGGTCAGATTGATCAGGCAGTGCATTCGCCTTTTCGACATCTGCCAAATATGCTGATCTAGAAGTTTTAAGCATAGGAATAGGGATAGAACTCCCACCCTTCATACACTTCACGAATTTCCATATTTTACTTAAATCTGACGAATGGTTTAAACGAGAGCAGTACTCATGCCAGAATTGTTGTTGGAGTGCTCAGATCGTTCATTGACAAATGGCCTTCTGCTTTTTATATTCAATATAATCGTCTAAGAGACGTGGTTTAAAAGCTTTCTTCCTACTCTTGTTTTTTTAGTTTAACTGCTTTCTCACATTCCATATTCCAATAAGGGGTTTGATGTTTGCCACAGTCTGTGGTTGATTGTGGGATAAATTATCTGCTCCTTCCAAAATAATATTTACCAGACGGGAATATACAGATTCGACAGAAGAAGACATATTTATGTTTTGAATGGATGAATCGAGGAACGTACAGAAGTTGGACCAGTTTGCTTTGCTAAAGTTCCAGAAGGTCGTCGGACTCTTAACTTCAAAAGGGACTTTAACAGATGTAATTACCGGGAGATGATCATTTCCCAGGTCATCATCTATAACATCCCAGGTAGCAAGACTAGCAAGTTTACTATCTACAATTGTTAGATTCAGAGCAGAGAGATTACCTCAAACAATACATGTCCCACGACCATCATTTAACACCACGTTATCAGATTCCATAACTAGATCACCAAGAATCTGACCTCGACGGTCTAATTTTGTTCCACCCCATAAAGGGTTGTGAGCATTAACATCTCCACAAATGATACTGTTTGGAAGAAAAACTCTCGATACTCAGCAGGATCAATGTCGACACCAGGATTATAAATATTAAATATCGTGACTCTGCTCATAGAAGTCTCACATTGGACCCCAACAGCTTCTATACTTTCTGGGCAAGTAACGACAGTGAAGAGCAAGTGGTTCTTGACAAGAGTAAGTACACCCCTCTTTGCTGAGTGTTCCCGATCTTTTCGAATAGGTTTATAACCGTGTATGCGAAATTTTATATGGGGTTTGAGAAACGATTCCTGAATACAAAGAACATCGGGATTTATGAGGCGAGTTAAGGTAAGGAATAAAGAATGGAGCACGAGCCTTAATACCCCTGGCATTCCACTGTACTATTTGTAAAGGACCTATTGTTTATTTGTAGGTGAACTTACTTGGTAGAGTTCATAAATTGATTCTGGATTAATAT
>NW_013667453.1:187060-188642 GCF_000517525.1 Limulus polyphemus
GCACGAGCCTTAATACCCCTGGCATTCCACTGTACTATTTGTAAAGGACCTATTGTTTATTTGTAGGTGAACTTACTTGGTAGAGTTCATAAATTGATTCTGGATTAATATCAAAACCAAAAATGGTACTTGCCAATTCGGTTATGAAAGATATTCTCGATTTTATGCAATTCTTATGCCAAAAGAACTGGTCTTGAGCAATCGAAATTATTTTGCCTACGAAAGTAACGAGTTGTTCAAATAGTTGAGGTGACATACGAGGGCTATTATAAGCACTATTCTTTTGGGAAATGTTATCGTTACGTTCGTCAGAAGAACGGGGTTGCTGTGGTTCTTTAAAGCAGACGTTTTGTTTCTACTGATTTTCGTTTCTGAGCAACAATTTTAACTGCTTGGGCTTCGTTTTAACTATACTTTAACAGCCTGGACCTCCTTTGCCTTTGAAATTTTTCACAGCCCTTGTATGCTACCGAATATTCACCTCCAAATAAACAACATACTGGAGTCTGCTTAGTACAATTCTTTACGTTGTGATTTTCGTCACACTTCGAACACCGAACATTACTGCGGCACACATTTCCAATATGACCGTAACGTTGGCACTTAAAGCATCGCTTCGAGTGGGGGATAAATTCGCGAACAGGAAAACACAAAAAGCCAAGATGTACTCTCTTATGTAGGGTTGTAGTAAAAACAAAAATGGAGTACAATGGAACTTATAGGTTCTTTAACTTTTACGTCTTTATTGTAGCGCGTCATTCTTACTGCCTTTGTAACGCCCTCTATGGTTGTACAGTCCTCTTCGAGGTGGACACCATGAATGATGTCCCTAACAGAAGGTGGGGGAACGTCTTGAATTTGGGAACGAATTTTGTATCCACGGATGTTTTTATTTCGACACAATAATCTCGACTGTGAGTATTAACAAACTACCTTAATACAATCCGTTTGTAACTGAATATTTTCAGTAGGCCCAAGTAGATCGTTAAAGGCTCTACTCAAGAGCATGGGATTTACCTTAGCTATATTGATGTCCAGGGAAGTAAGGAAGACTATTTGTTTTCTGTTCTGAGTTGTCTTTTTGTGTCAGATAGATTCTTCACTAGAGCCAGAATCAGATCTTACTCTCTTACTTGAACAGTCCCTAACAAATCCATGCCATTCGACTCACCCACGGTGCAGGAATCAGCCGAACCATTCACATACCGACGAAGCTCGTCTGCTTCCTTCACCCCTCTCTCAGCAGTACTTCTAACTCGCTCTCCGCTACTTGGCATACCACTTCCACGTCTCTGGGGTCGATTCAGATTCATTGTATGTGTAAAGGCAAGGTTGGACTTATATACCCACATAATTATTTACATACCAAAACACTATCTAGACTTAAACTACCCAGAATTGCAATTCACATCTGTTCAGTACTTTATTATTTCTACATTTGGGCTAGCTTCCTTGTTTAATATGATAACTTTTTTTTTTTTTGCAATTTCAATAGTTTCTCTTATACTTAGTTCTATTTTAAATTCTACCTGTTGTTGCGTCAGCGAGGTCACGTGACTAGTATCACGCCACCTCCCTCTAG
>NW_013667453.1:188873-195298 GCF_000517525.1 Limulus polyphemus
TTGGGGGTAGTCTGGTAAATATAAGACGGTCACAACGTGACGGAACAAGGAGTAATTGAACTGCAGTCGGAGAATGTGTGAGGAAATGAGTAATTGAATGTATGCGGACAGAATATTGTTGGCCACGTGAGACGTGAATTATAGCGTTTGTTATAGAGCGACTGTTGAAATTAAGTATATCGTAAAGTTGTATTCACAAAGAATAAACCAGTTTTATTTAAGAAAGGACTTGTGTCGCTAAAGTTTAGTCGGAAAGAATTTACGGAAAATTAATTAACGAACGGAGACGTAACACTGTTTTATCAACATTATGTTATTCCAGTCTATAACATGAGATGCTTCCGCTACATGTTCTATTAATACCAATTCATTTACTTTGTATTTTACTACCGCGTTTTCATGTTCCTTGATCATGCATTTTAAATTTTACTCGTTTGGCCAATATAAATTCGACCACAGGAACAAGAAATTTTATATATTCCACATTTATCAATTTCTTCTATTCTATATTTTGTACTAGTGAGAGTATTTAATTTAAAACGCGGAGAGAATGTTACATTAAATTCTATGTATCTTTTTCATTATGTTACCTATTTTTGTAGATGAGCCTTGAACATATGGTAAACACTCTCATGTTATGTACTTTACATTTCCCCTCTAACCTTGTACATGTTAACATTCTTAATTTATTGATATGTTTATGATGCAATCTATCAATAATTTCGGGTGTATATCCTCTATATATGGCCACATGTTTTAAGAAACTTAACTCTGCTTTCACATCACAATCATAAGTGCATATTTTTAAGGCTCTATACAGAAATGTGGAAAAGGTGGATAGTTTGTGTGTCCAGGGGTGACACGATCTATTGTGTGGTGGTACCGCCACAGAAAATGGCTTTCTATAAACAGAAGTTAAGTCGACTTTTGTCCCGTATGACGATCATGTCTAAAAATTTAGCTGACCATCTTTTTCCATCTCTGATGTAAATCTGATGGTAGGACTGATTGAACTAAGATGTTTTTCAAATTCTAACAAAGTCCCAACGTCATTCTGCCACACTAAGAACGTGTCATCTACAAACCTTAACCACACTAAAGGTTTCACCTCAGATGTGTTAAACATCTTCATTTCAAAAATAAACATAAATAATTCACATAAAAGGTGACAGAGGAGACCCCATTGCTAAACCCTTAATCCCACCTTAAAATATGCGTTTGATATGCACTCATGATACACGTATGTAGTCATTTTAGGAGAAGTCCCTGTTTTTATATAACTATTTATTGTATAAGATTTTAACGTTTTATTCCTTTTAATTGTAAATATTAAAAGCATATCAAAGTTTTTAAAAAAGTTCTAATGTTGGGTCGTAGAGTAACATAATAAGTTTATATATCGATAGTATTAAGTACGATAAAGTTTAGTTTTAACTAAACTAAAACAAAAAACGTACAAAAGTTAGCATTAATTTATCTCTAACGAATATAGGCCGTACTTTATAAAGGCTTAACTAATGTTGAGTCTAAGAGAAGAGAATTTATAGATTTCGATGTCTGCTATTAGAATTATTTTGTATTATTCTAGTCCTGTATATAAGACGTATAGTTGCAATACCGATACGAATCTGACTGCAAATCTTTTGCGGGTCTATACTAATATATTGTTACGACAGCGTAATTAACAAACGCCCAGAGACGTAACAAAATATTAAAATAAGTTGTATAATATTTTCGTAGTTTTTCATTTATAACAATATTCGGTATTTTAAGTGCCTTTCCTACTGTCCCTTAGCACGGTTTTTACTTAAATAAACTACATAACGTAAGTTTTTAATAATTTCACTTTAACCTGTTGTCTGCAGCGTTGGACTGCTTCTACCTAAGACCTTGTCTTTATATAGGTCTGCTTGTTTCACAGCCGAACATGCGCTGATAAATATTACTCTGTACGATGCGTATTGTTTTATTAGTAGAAATGTAATAACAAAGGCTACGTTTTTACCATCAGACGCAAAGAATCCAGAAGAAATGGAAAGAACAAAGAAATAGCTACATAACTTCGGAAGAGAACTCCATTATGACATTTCTTTTTGAAAAAACAGTGTTGTGTTGTTGTTGATTGTTTCGAAGTGGGTTTACAGACTTGGTTTATGAATACAAAAACTCTTGTAGAAGGGGCAGTACTGTCACTTATCAGGCATAATCATCTTCCTCCAAACCAAAAGAGAAGAATGACTGGACACAGGGAGAAAGAGAAAGTATTTTAGACTATTATTATTATTATAAATTCCTTTGAAATACAGGCATACAATTGATATATTCTATAGGTCTAATTATGACTACAATAGAAAAGACTTCATTTGTTACGCTGTTCCAAGGTAAGTAAGCAATTATCAATTTTGTTCCATCGGTATTTTGTAAACAGCATGTATCATTCCCTTCCACCAAGCAAAGAGAAAAAAGAACAACCGTATGCCAGGAGAAAGAAAAAAGTATTTCAGACTAATATTTTGGGAAACGTTTCTCCTCGCTTCTAAACTCGTATGAGGAGGAATGGGTGAGTATGCTGTCAACGTTTGTACGTCACGAACTGGAGCGCAACCTAACAAGTGTGGTGTTACCCATGAAATTGCGACAGTAAATAGTCTCACATTCATTAACCCGTTTTATCGTCACTGTAACATAATTATTTTCTTAACCAACACATTTAATTAAACAGACATAATACTTTCTTCTACAGATTAAACATATCAGTGGCAGAGTTCAACTTCCTCTTTAAGTATGAGTAATGAAGTTAATTGTATACCACATGAATGTAGAAGATTCGATATTATTTTAAATGAACTGTGACATAATTATTTTTTGCTAGTTACGTTAAGTTACGACAGCGGAAGTCATGCAACGCTGGGAGCATGCGCGCTGGAGTTTCTTGAAGGATTATGAATTTTCCTGGCAACTCTAATTTGCTCCAGGCGCCCTCTTTTTTTAGTATATAAGCCCGGCAAATAAAGCCAGCCAGCGAAAAATATAGAACTGCATAGATAGATAGATATAGAGATAGATAATTGAGTCAAACGAACAGTAGGCACCGCAAGTAAAGTGTGTGAATCGCTGTGAATTATAGCGTGTGTTTATAACAGTAGTTAAGTTAAAGTGACTGTGGAAATTCTTTGTATTACAAAGTTGTATCGAGAAAGAATAAACTAGTTTTATTTAAGAAAGGACTTGTATCGCTGAAGTTCCTCGGAAAGAATTTATACCGGAAATTAGCAAACGAACAGAGACGTAACAGTTATTTCTGAAAAATTTTGAAAGACTCTTCCATAATTTCTCGAAACTGACATGTGAAACAAAACCCAAAATTAAAATAACTTCAAAGATATGTGGGTTTGTCAATTGTTTTTAATTTATGTACGGAAAATGTTAAAGATTATAATATTTGTTTCTGATTAATTAGTATATTCTAAATTCAAAAACAAAAATAAATAAAAATTCGTAAATATATATATACTTTACATGATTCTTCAGCTTGTCATAACCACCAATTTATCCCCAAGATACGTGTAGCATTTTACTTGCTTGTCATTTCATTCATAAAACTTTGTTAATTATAAAATTCAATGATACTATCAGCTGTTCAACACTAGATACACCATGGTGATTAGCTTAAGTGAATCATTTTATCAGGTTTTTCAATATTTTGTGTGCTTAAGAGTAGGTAAGAAAAGTGAGCCATTTATGTTTAAAGCTTTTTAAATAATTTTTTTGTTTACCATTATACAAGTACAAATTAGTTTAAAACGGATAATGGTAAAATAGAATATAAGGCCTACCATTAGAAATTGTGTGGTTCCATAAAAGCTTGGAAACCTTTTCACCATCCAGGTAGTCACCACCTTCTGTTATTGTCTTGTTCACAGCCCAAGCATACATAAGAACACAATCGTAGAAACCCGCCAGAAGGATATTGTTCTAAATACATCAAAGTTTTATAGAGTAATGTTCACAACACTAGTCGTCTAACAAGAAACAAACTTATCTTAGCCGTTAGTGTTAGCTATTTATCAAACTAAAACCCATCAATATTCTTAAAATAATTCAAAACCCCAACTCCTAAATGCCCATTTGATAATAAATATAAATGCGGTAGAAAAATCAGCGCATTAAAACAGACTCCTGACGAAATAAGCTACACTGAAATATAAATAAAAGTGCAAACACTAAACTACCATCGTAAAGTGTAAACGAAACGTCATGCATATAAAACCTACGAAATTCTATTGTTAATAATTATAAGATTATAAGAAGCTCAATACTACACATTAACTTCACTGCTTAAAGTAAAAATGTCCCTTCTGTTGTATGGGGGGGGGGGACATTTGTCATGTACCAAAATATTTTCCTCTGATGGAGACTACAAGCGATAATATTATTGCATAAGAGTTCTTGAGAATATCAAACTAAAATTTAGAGACGGTAATTTTGCTCAGAATTTTACCATATTAATTATCAATAAAAACTATTAAATTCATAGGCTTAGATATATCCTTAATTCGACTTGTTTCTTCAGATAGCAAAGTATAATTGCTCACAATCCTGTAAGTATGATTAATGAAACCTTTCACTAAATTTACTATATTTTCTGTGGGGACGAAACTAACAAATAACACAAAAAATATAGTTTTATGAAATATGCTTATGTTTATTTTAACACTGTGATGTTTGTTATACAGTAAAATATCCCAAAAAGTAATCTCCATAAATGTTTGCCCACAGTTGTAAAAGTTATACTCGAATGTTTACTGATCAAATCCTTAAAAATATCATTACTTTTTGAACAAAAAGTGGTATGTGTATCATCAACCAGCATCCATAATATTAAAATTAATGACATCTTTCCCCAAAGAACATGCCTTGCTACTTTTATGTTCCAAAACTATTTTAATTCTCAAATCACTGACTTTTTTTATACTGTTCTCTACCTCTGGGTCTTCACCATATTGAGTATTTTATGTTTTTGCTTCTCTAAACTCTTAATGTAAAAAGACGACCAAAATAACTGAAAAAATATTCACTCGTTTCACATGTAAAACATGTATAGAAACCCCAGCAGCAATTAGTGGTATAAATTTAAACATTGATGATATTTTTATAGTTATATTTTCTTGTCTGATCCGTATGTTATTCTATATCCTTTAACCAACTAGTCGTAGGTCCACAAGCGATTTGGCGCTTAAATAATTTGGAAAATCGTGTTTAAAAGCGTAATTCTAGTGATAAGTATAGTATCGAGAGCAGGTTGGTAGCTTCAACAATCAAAAATGTTTTAATATAGATTGTAATCCTAAAATTCCGAATGGAATTTCACTGATGTATTTAAAATACAAATATGTTCATCTCCTGTTTTGATTAAAGCTTTATAAGAGTGAAATGAATCATAATTGTGCATGTATAAAGTTTACTGTTTTCAACGTTTATCCGATATAGTTTTCTGTGAATTGGTAAATTTAGTTGCACCTTATAAAATATCATACAATGTTCACTGTATTTATAAATACATCAAAAATTATTTTATGTTTAACATTCATATTAAAATGAAGGTATATGTAATATATTTTAAAAATAGATTTACAACAAAAACATTTGTTTTCCCTGTTCTTCACTTAATAAACATTAAGTTCTATTTTATCCCACAAGGTAAAACACGCTGCTTCTAATAATAACGTACCGTAACGTCTGTACCAGAAACACTAAACTCCTTCTCGGATCGTGTTTTCAATTCTTGAATAAACACTTTATATTCTTGACCCGTAGGCACACTTAATGAGAAGGTAAAGACTGATTCATACACCTTCCTCAGAACCTAGAGTAAACAAAAAAGTATAACACATTCAGTAAAGCAAGTTTGTTTCAAAGTAGATTTTTTAATATTGCTGTTTCATTAAATAGACAAATGTATAAACTGGGGCATACAAAAGTATATCCACACAGATTCGAAAATATTTCATACATCGTCTAGAAGAAAATTAATACCTAAAAGGATGGGAAAAGATAAAGTAGACCCCTCCTAAGTAGTAAATAATATTAGAATCATATAAATATTATTTTCCAAAAATGGTTAAAGAACAGTGATATACATATATATGCAGCATTGAATTAAGCAAAATATGGAAAATATATTTGTAGTCATACTCTCTCTCACACATTAATGTTACAACAGCGGAAGTCACGTGACGCTGCTGGCGCATTGGCGTTGGTGGCGTGTGCGAGGAGGTTCTCGAATGATCTTGAATTTCCCAGTTTGTTCGGGAAGCCCTCTTTTTTAGTATATAAGCCCGGCAAATCAAAAATAGATCGGGCAGATAGATTGAAGATAGAGATAATTGAGTCAAGCAAACAGTAGGCACCGTAAGTAAAGTGTG